>NW_020200596.1:136428-140751 GCF_001531365.2 Cynara cardunculus var. scolymus
TTTAAGATTTCGATAATTATTTCTTTAATTAACCACATAAATATTTAACACCTCAAATAAATTTAATAAATACAATTTATATATTTAAAGACTCGTACAATATATGTATTTAAAATTTTGGGTTTTACCGCGGGGGCGTTTGTCAAACCGAACGGCATGACCAAAAACTCGTAGTGCCCATAACGAGTTCTAAACGCTGTCTTTGGGACATCTTCTTCATGAACCCGCAACTGGTGGTAGCCTGATCGTAGGTCGATCTTTGAGAAGTAATTTGCTCCTTGAAGTTGATCGAATAAGTCGTCTATTCGAGGTAGTGGGTATCTATTCTTTATTGTCGCCTTATTCAACTCCCTATAGTCGATGCACATGCGCATTGATCCATCTTTCTTTTTCACAAATAGCACTGGTGCTCCCCATGGGGACGAACTCGGTCGGATGAACCCTTTATCCAACAATTCTTGGATTTGGTTCATCAGTTCTTGCATTTTCGATGGTGCTAGTCAGTAAGGTGACTTAGCAATCGGTGTGGCTCCGGGTGTTAATTCAATCCTAAACTCAACTTGTCTTTTAGGAGGTACCCCTGGTAGGTCATCAGGAAACACATCAGGGAATTCCCAAACCATTGGGACCTCCTCTAAAGTTCCCTTATCCATTTTAGCATTTATGACATATGCTAAGTACGTCTCACATCCTTTACGAATACATCTTCTAGCTTTGATCACAGATATGAGGTTAACGTGATTGCCAGGCCGCCTACCGTACACAGTGATCTCATTCCCATCTTTATTTCTCACTCGAATTTGTTTCTTGAAGCAAATAATGTGAGCCTGATGTTTAGACAACCAGTCCATTCCTATGACAACATCGAATTCTCTAATGCCTATAGGTAATAAGTGGACCTCAAAGTCTTGACCCTCAATTTCTATTATGCAGTTATCAAAACACTCTCGCACCATGGTGATGTTACCATTAGCAGTTTTGACCTCTAAGTTTTGACTAAGTAATATAGGTGACCTTCCCAATCGTATGCAAAACTTAGTGGAGACAAAAGATTTATTTGCACCCGAATCAAATAACACTCTTGCAGGTATTTTGTTGACTAGAAATGTACCTGTCACTACATCGGGGTGCCCTTTGCTTCTTCTGCAGTCATCTGAAAGACTCAACCCTTCACTTTTGGCGCTTCAGGCTTCTTTCCGCTTGACCCTCCGAGCAACCTTTGTGGCTTCGTGTTCTTCTTGGGGCATTCCCTTTGGCGACGTCCGGGATCACCACACGAGTAGCAAATTGGTCTAGCCTTGCATTCTTTTGACATGTGCCCAAGTTTTCCACAAGTAAAGCAAACTCCCTTGCCATATCTGCATTCACCTGAATGGTTCCTTCCACATGTGGCACATGCAATTATTGCCCCACTTCCCCCCCAAGACTTGAATTCTCTTGAATTTTCCCGGGCCAGCTTGGTTGATCCTTCTCATCTTAGATGCATCAGGGACATAACTGTCTTTTTCAGCAAGGGTGGCCAGTTCTACGCATCTTGAAAGGTAGTGGGTTTTGACATTCCAACAAGCCTCCTAAGTTCCCTTTTCAGCCCATCAACAAACCGATTCACTTTCCTTATCTCGATATTCACCTGATGCTCTGCAAATCGTGACTTCTCGATAAAGATCTCCACATATTTCTCCACGGTCATGTTTCCCTGCTCCAATTGTAGGAACTCACTTTCTAATATTCTCAACTGGAGTGGTGAGAAAAACTTTTCGCTCATTAACTCCTTGAATTCCTCCCAAGTGAGAGATGCAGTCCCCGATAGTCCCCTAGTCGCTCTAATTGATTTCCATCATTGCAAGACATTCGATTTAAACTTGGTTGATGCGAACTGCACCATATCATTTGGTGCACAATGACATGTCAGGAAACAACTCTCCATCTCATCGAACCAGTTCATAGCTGCTAGTGGTCCATTTTTGCCCTCGAAAACCGATGGATAGGTGCTGGTGAAGGATTTGTAACTACATCCCTTACCACTAAGTTTCTTAACCTCATTATGGTCGAAGAGTGCCTCCCCATTTGACTCCTCATGATTGTGAGATTCATTCTTAATTGACTCTTTAACTTCATAGGTTTTACTTCTCGGCGGTTCGGTATGCTTCAAATGAGCATCAACCATCTTAAGTGTTGCAGTTTGAATGCATTCAAGCATTCCAGGCAAAACATCGTGCATACAACGTTCCATTTCCTTGGCGATGTTCACTTCTGGGTGTGCGAGCGGAATCGTTGGTCTATTGGGACCGCTCCGGCTTTCAGTTGGCGTTGAAGTCACACCCTCGACTCGATTATCTTCACGACCATTAACATCCATCGACCTTGTCACTCTCTTCGACATTCTATAGTAATGAACATTCCGACCATTAACATGCTTATGCATATTATTTTATTATATATATATATAGCAATATATATACATATATATATATATATATATATATATATTGCTATGCATAAAAAGTAAAATCTTCGTCTTTTCCTTCCTTGCTCAATGGTTGGGACTCGTCTCATTACTAACCAACCCACCATTAAGATGCACATACATACAATTACTACTTGTAACTTCATCAACCAATTTTGCCAAATAGTATCATTTATACAAGTATCATATATTAGTTTCCAAATAATTTAGACCAAGTACCGCACACGAGTAATAAGGTACCATATACTTCTCATTCATCCTTGTAAAGTTCATAGTCCTAATTAGTGTAATGTTTTCAGAGTCTTTGAGATCTGTTTAAATCTGACCGCGATTGATGCTTTTCTTGTAGTTAGATATTCTATAATTATCAAGTAAAACTTAGGTCGGCAATTACGCATAAATTTATTATCACTTAATACACTTCTAGATGCTTGGGTCAAGCATGAAAAATTTCATGACATAATGTGACGTATTGTCACGTATCATGTATTACTCGAGAGAGAGAAAGTTGTTACAAAAATTCCTATTACATCACAAAAATTTGGGATATGTTGAACAACTAGAACATGTCTCCAAAATGTCAACTATCAAAGTATCCCAAAATGTACTAGATCAGCTATAAGCATAGTTGAATAGCTAAATATAGGAATGAACTTTTAGGTCTCTCTCTCGTAGGCAAAACTCACTTCTAAGGCATATCAGGGAGGTATGGGTCCCTCATCCATTGTTCAAAAGTTACAGATGGCTGGGAACGCCACAGTGTGCTAACTCTTGGACCCCTTTTGTAGCACTGGACCCAGGCGGTAAGGTACCCTTTCACAATACCTACATAATTTGCGGTTACTCTTTTATAGAAATGAGACCTATCTCCAATGCACATAGTCCAAGTCCTAGCGGCTATTCTCCGCTCTTGCGCTAATTGCAACCTCAATATGTGTCGTTCCTCCAGCAGATTACCATTTTCAGTTAGTGCCTTGAGGTGTGTCCTTTGCAGATTATCAAGCCATTCACTCATCTTCTCGTTTTCTCTTAAGGATCGGGACAATCTAACATTTGACTCATCAATTGTTCCTTGAAGGGCCACTATCTTTTCTTCCAAATTTGAGCGTGTAGGAGAGCTTGGCGTGTAATATTCGGATGGCTCATACTAGCTTTCCTCTTGAATCGATCCTTGTGATAACGTATCCCGTGGGGGTATTAGGTTGCCACTCGGAGTGCCTCGTCCCGAATTGTGTCTCACACCATGGCTCTCACTAGAGCGATGACTATCCACTGACCCGCCATTTGGGCCTAGCCCATATGGTGTCCTCCGCCCTCCGGGCCCACGCCCGCGTCCTCTCCCCCGGTTGATGGCCCTAGTGTGTATAGTGTGCACCATTTTCCTACAGACCATAAGGAAAACACTACGTCACCTATTGTTAAAAATCAAACTTCCATGTGATAAAAAAATGTAATACCCCAAATTCTCATGTTCTAGAATCCGCATAAAGTTTAAGCTTAGGCTAAAAGAAGTCTTAACCTATTTATCTTAAACTAACGCTTTGATACAACTTGTCACGCCCCGATTTTTTTTTCTTTTTTCTATCAAGTGCCGTGACGTCATTCTTAATATCTTATGTCATGAACAAAAATACGAACTTCAAATTTCCAACACACATAATATGTTTAACATAATTCGTTACATAATTGCGGAAGCATAAAATACTTTAACATAATCAATKCTAATTAAAATATCTAATCAAGCATGATTCAAAACATAGTCCCGTCTTTCTTCRTTCACTCGTCTACTGACAAATGACACCTGAGATATATACATGTATAGTATAAGCAAAAAGCTTAATGAATACAATATGGTT
>NW_020200596.1:141186-143519 GCF_001531365.2 Cynara cardunculus var. scolymus
CATATAAATGATTAATTTCTCCCAAAGGCTAACATAAAAGTCAACTTATGGTCAACTACGTCGGCTAGGGTCAACCCTGGGTCAACTATGCTTAAGAACGTTCCTCACATCAACAAAAATTATAGGAACGTGAGTTTCGACATAAGGTGTATCGTCTAACTATATATCTTAAAACGACTAAGTCTGGAAGAAGACCAGAGCCTCTATGGATGACCAGAGCCTCTGTGGACGACCAAAGTCTCTATGGACGACCAGAGCCTCTGGTTGTAATGACCAGAGCCTCTGGACTCGTTAAGTCCTTTGGGACCATAGCCCCTCTAGTTGCATTGACCAGAGCCCCTCTGGTTGTAAACCATACTTAGAAAATAATTCAACATCAAGGGCCAGAGCCCCTCTGGTCTCTCTTCCAGAGCTTCTGGTCTTCACGACCRGAGCCTCTGGTTYTTAACCACACAAAATATTTCGACACAGGAYCAGAGCCCCTCTGGTCWCTCTTCCAGAGCTTCTGGTCTTCACGACCAGAGCCTCTGGTTGAACCAACCCATACTTAAATTCAACATCCAGGACCAGAGCCCCTCTGGTCTATCTTCCAGAGCTTCGACTTCACGACCAGAGCCCCTGGTCCTACACGGACACTTAACAAAATTAAGGGATTTACTTTCCATCGCCTCTGGTCCTCTTGACCAGCGCCTCTGGTCCTACACGGACACTTAACAAAATTAAGGGATTTACTTTCCATCTCCTCTGGTCCTATTGACCAGAGCCTCTTGTCCTACACGGACACTTAACGAGATTAAGTGTTTTACAGAGAACCTAAAACGAAGCTAACCATAAAAGAACATGAATGTTAGTTGAGTATTTTACCTCTAATCAACGAAAACGAAGATTTCGGATGGGGACTTTCGAGCTCTGATTTCTCTCCCGATTCTCAACGAAATTTCAAGAAGTTTGAATGAAAACTGTAGAGCAAAGTGTAGCCTATTTATATATTGATATTTTTGTCGTAATAGTTGAATATTCGGACCAATAGGAAGCTCCAAAGGTGAGGTTGTTTTCGCCTTTGAAATGCAGGTCTGAAGCGTAGGTACAAAACAGTCCTTCTGCATTGCAGGTCTGAAGCGTAGGTACAAAACAGTCCTTCTGCATTGCAGGTCTGTTGCACATTTACAAAACAGGTCCTTCTGAATTGAACCTGCTTACATCTGACTCAACCCCTTAACTATCGCGAATTCAACTTTCACCCATGCCTCGACTTTTCTTTCACTTTTGGTCCGATTTTTAACTTATTTTAAGATTTCGATAATTATTTCTTTAATTAACCACATAAATATTTAACACCTCAAATAAATTTAATAAATACAATTAATATATTTAAAGACTCGTACAATATATATATATATATATATATATATATATATATATACATACATACATATTTAAAATTTTGGGTTTTACAAGTGACTAGTTTGAGCCTTGTGAGGTTTAGGTGTAAACGTTAAGAAATTGTAAAAAAAGAATATTGCTTTGAAGCATGGCCTAAGTTTTTGTTTGTGTTACTGACGTGGTGATTTTGATAGTTCAGAAGGGTTATAAGATTGTAAGTTTAACCTTAAGAATGTGTTAAACCTTTTAGTCATTAAGAAGTATGAGGTTATGTGTGAAGTGTTCCTTCTACATTGTTAGCTCATAAGTGTGTTGTATAAGGGACATTCAAAGTTGTACACAAAGCAATAAATAAAAGACCAAAATGTCGTGATTTAACAAAGTTTTTATTAAAAGAAAATTAGGGGAAGAACATAATTCGCTACGAAACCATAAAAATCCTAAACGTGAATTTTAAGGTTAAGGGACCTTAATCATAACCAAGATGAAAACATAGTGATTACATTTGTAACTTACTCTAACTTTAATATCTACCTAATACAAGTAGATGTCTATGATATCACATGATGACATGATGTCATGGGTTGGCCATAGACATGAGCATAAAATATTGTTTCTACTATGTCATTTTCCTAATAACTATATTATATTATAAAACATTTGATAAAAACTCTTAAAAATCATTTTTTATGTGTAAAATACCGTTTATTAATGTATATTACTTAAAACTCAAGATTGCAAGTAGATTGTGCGTAACTACAACTTATTAAAACTCGATATCTGAATTCGTGTAACTAACTGCAGATAAACATAATCAAATACAGGATAAACATATCATTTTAAATATAAAAAATCTAAAATATAATTAGGATAATCATTGAGTTATAATATGATAGTTAATTATTATCTATTAAAATGTTTGTATTATTAAACCAAAAATAAATTATTTA
>NW_020200596.1:145101-160570 GCF_001531365.2 Cynara cardunculus var. scolymus
AAAATTATGCTAAAATTAAATAACTATCATTTTTTATTAAAATTATGATTTTTTTTCCCTTTTTCATTTTTAAAACAATATATCATTTCTTTTAAATTTTTGATGCATAATGTATCAATTTTGATCTAAAACTTTTGCTTTTTAGTATTAATCAGAATTGGTTTTTTCTTTTTTTGATTAATTTGGATATCCAACTCGTTATGTGAGCCGACTAATCTCAGAACAACCATCTGTTTGGCGGATAATGCGGAGTCATCGCATTTGAACCTCCATCGTCAAAAAGAGATTTTTATTCCTCATCGGATTTGAACTTGGGACCTCACGACATTTTTGACATTTGGAGTCCAAGCTCAAACCAATTAGACACCACCCTTGTGGTTTTCTTTATCCAAGGTTATTGAACTTAATCGACGTCTTACTGGGATTCACAAATAATGGTCATTATAAAAAATTACAAGCTTAAGGGGCCGTTTACCTAAACACTTACCCGGTAAGCACTTATCGGTAAAATTTAACACTATCGCTTACTTATCGGATAGATTTTATTCACTAAAATGCATCGTATGCAACAATTTATCCCGGTATGCGCTAACCATGGTAAGAGTCATCGTCGTCACTTACCGGGTAAGACTCTCAATTCTTGCTTTTGCTTTTACGGGTAAGATTTTTAGTCCTTACCATATTTATTCGGTAAAATAAAATGACTTGATAAATGCTTACTCGGGTAAACGTTTGATAAACGGCACCTAAATGTTCTATAAACGTGGATGGTGTCATTGCTTAAACCAATTTATTTATATTTTTTATAATAAAATAAATTATTTATATTATATCATAAACACATTTAATTTTGTTTTTAAATTTTTAAATTTTAAGATAATTCTATTTTGCCTTTATTTAAAGTGTTTGAAGATAAGAGTTTTTGGAAACATATATTAGTTTTCAAATATATATTAATCAACCAAATAAAAAAAAATATAACGTATGAGATTTTTGAAAATCTCATGCCACGATTGATCCACTTTTAGACTCATAAAAGAATTAATTTAAATAATTCCATTGTTGGTTTTTATTATTAACCTGAATATACAATTCGTTATGTGAGTTGATTGATCCCAGGGTGACCACCTGCTTTGCAGATGGTCTGGAGTCATCGCATTTGAACATTCGTGGCCACAAAAGGATTTTTATTCCTCCTTGTATTTGAACCTAGGACCTCTTGGTACTTTTGACTTTTGGAGCCAAACTCAAACCAATCAAGCACCACCCTTGTGGTTACCGGTGGTAATTTTGTATCAAACAAAACCAATCATACCAATTAAATCAATATCATATTAGTTGGTACGAGTACCATTACACTCGGTTGGAATTACAATGTCCAATATGCAAGTTTGGGTGGTACACGATATTGAAATTTGGAAGTATGATAGTACCATAATACTTACTAATTTAATTATTTATTGGTTTTTGTATTTATTTATAGATTGAATATTAAACATTAAACTTTAACTAATGGGTTGTTTAACAGTTGCTGAATGGTTTGGTGCAGAATGATTAAGAAACTCTTATGATATAGTGCAAAATGAAATAGATTGTTCAACAATTGTTTAAAATGGAATTAGGGTGCTGAATGGTTAAGAAAGATCTAAGATACAAAATCATTCAGAAGATTTTATAACCATTAAGAGCCAAACCTTTTTTTGCCAAACAAGATTCACCTCTTAACGATTCATAGGTTGCCTCTTAATGGAACTACTAAAAGGTAAACAAACAACCCCTAAGTTGTTAGAAATTTGAAATTTTGAATATTTGCAAAATTTGTTCTTGCAATTAAAACCCCTTAAATATCATATATGTTAACGAAAACTCAAAACGTCACTTAAATTTGAACAAAATGACAATTTTCATATATGTAACTTAAAGTTAGTACAAAACCAGTACGAACCGAAGAACTTGCTACCAATTAAGTTAGTACAAAATACAATTGATTGGTATATGATATAAGATTTTAAGTACCAATTATAAGTGATCGCTACACTGTATTGAAGAATTTTTTTTTGGTACCGTACAAAATCTACCCCTAAATTAAAGTTATAATTTACAGTTAAATTATACATCAAGCTGATTCATATGTATACTTATAGTATCTAAAAAATGCTAGTCGTGCCAACTAAATTAACAATGCCTTATTAATTTATGTTTGGATCGCTTTCATGTTATAAAAAATTGCTTTTTATAGAAGTTGAATAATGAGGAGTTGATCGATCAAAATTCATATAAACGGGGATAAGATATATTGTTGACCAAAAGAATAAGTGCTACCAGTACTATGACAGATTCTGATCTTGCTTTCTCGTCAAAGCAACTTTATCGGACGGCGTTCCACTTCCAGCCTCCCAAAAACTGGATGAACGGTCAGTTTTTCTTCTTAAGTTTGACGTATATTTCATCGTAATTAATTCTTCCTCTTATACTTGTTCCTATATATATAAATATATCGTCTGTGGTTTCATTGATATGTGACGATGAACGTGGGCATATGATGATTTGTGGATTGATCGAATGGGTGCAGATCCTAATGGTTAGTCATTCTCGCAACCTACTTTTTCAGTTCTTGTTTCTTTAGTTTACAGATAGTTGGTGAATCCAAATTTTTTGTCGAACAAGTGTACCTTTTAAACAGATCAAAGGTCCATAAAGTTGTACCCTGTGTTTTTAGCATAATTCCACGTTCGAGTGATTTTTAAGGTTTTTTGTTGATGTCGAGAAATTTTCAAGTTTTTTAGTTTTCAAAAACAATAAGGGGTTGTTTGTTTAACTCTTAATGGTTTCATTAAGAGACAGTCTCTGAATGGTTAAGAGGTGAATCTTGTTTGGCAAAAAAAAGTCTATCTTTTAATGGTTCTAAAACCTTCTGAATGATTTTGTATCATGGGTCTCCCTTAACCATTAAGCGCCATAATTTCGTTGTAAACAATTACCAAACAATTATATTTCTTTTTGCACTTTATCATGAGAGCCTCTTAATTATTCTAACCACTTAATCATTCTGACAACTTAATCATTCTGCACCAAACCATTCAGCAACTGTTAGAGTCCGTAGTTGTTGGATTGTATATATTTCTTGATTACGGCTAAGATGGTATATCGAAATGCATCGTGCAGGACCAATGTGCTTCAATGGAGTATACCACCTCTTCTATCAATACAACCCTTATGGTCCAATCTTTACTTTCGATCAAATGCATTGGGGACATTCAGTATCACATGACTTAATAAATTGGATCCCTGTAGACCACGCGATGGCACCCACCGAACCCTTCGACATCAACAGTTGCTACTCCGGTTCTGTTACGATCCTCCCCGGAAACAAGCCTGTTATGATGTACACGGGAGTTGACTCTGAAAAACGGCAAGTCCAGAACTTGGCCTTCCCAAAGGACTTATCCGATCCCTATCTTAGAGAATGGATCAAGTACACCGGCAATCCTGTCATAGAAGTTCCTGACGGGATTCAACCGGGTGATTTTAGAGACCCAACCACAGCTTGGGTCTCTGAAGATGGGAAATGGAGAATAATTGTGGGAAGCCGGAAAGATAAGGACGGAATCGCATTTCTGTACCGATCTGAGGACTTTATTAGTTGGACAAAATCCGATTCGTCGTTTTATAAGGTTGCAGGCATTGGGATATGGGAATGTCCTGATTTCTTTCCGGTGTCGGTTGATAGCAAGGAGGGGGTCGATGCATCTGTCCTGAACTCGAGCGTAAAACATGTGTTGAAGTTGGGATTGATGGATGGGAAAGACTACTACATGATCGGGAATTACAGTTACGAGAAAGATAACTACGCTCCTCAGAATGAATTAACGCTTACTACTCCAAGGTTCGATCACGGGAAGTACTATGGTTCAAAGTCGTTTTTCGACCCGATCAAAAACCGAAGGATATTGATTGCTTGGGTGAACGAGTGTGATTCTGAAGCAGATGTTATCGCTAAAGGATGGTCCGGACTTCAGGTAATCCAAGATTAAGTTTCACTTAGAGGCCGTTTATCAAACGCTTACCCATGTAAGCTCTTACCAAGTCACAATACCTCACCGGATGAAGATGGGTAAAGACCAAGAATCTTACCTGATAAGAGCGAGACAAGGACCAAGAGTCTTATCCGGTAAGTGAGAGCGACGACTCTTACCATAGAAGATAAAACTAAGGGGCCGTTTACCAAACACTTACCTGGTAAACGCTTATCAGTAAATTTAACATTATCATTTTACTTACCGGATAAGATATTAGTCCACTAAAACGGTATCGTATGCAACAATTTACCCGGTAAGCGTTTACCGTGGTAAGAGTCATCGCCATCACTTACCGGGTAAGATTCTTGGTCTTTGTCTCGCTCTTACCGGGTAAAATTCTTGAACTTTACCATATTCATCCGGTATAGGTAAATGACTTGGTGTTCACTTACCCGAGTAAGCGTTTGGTAAACAACCCCTAAGTTTTGTAAAACGGTCTATTGGGATACTTAAATTTTTGTGACGTCCTATAAACCTAATTTTGTCATAACGTTTTTATGATTGAGATCATGAATTTGCTTATCACATGTAGTCGTTTCCGAGGAGCCTTTGGCTCGATCAAAACCAGAAGCAGCTCGTACAATGGCCTATCGAGGAAATCAAAATGTTACACGAGAACGAAGTTTGTTTTCGTAATAAGAAACTTGAAGGTGGATCATTACACGAAATTCTGGGCATAACTGCTTCTCAGGTTTAATTTGTAATCCTTGAAGTCTTGATTAAGCTTTACTTGATCAAGCCCATTTCAATTAGCTTCTTTTGCATTAACATATCGATCGATATTGCTTGTTTGAAAGGCCGATGTGACGATTTCGTTCAAACTAAGTAATTTAGAAGAGGCTGAAGAACTGGACCCGAGTTGGATTGACGATCCGCGACTTATCTGCAGCGAAAAGGATGCATCAAACAAAGGCAAAATCGGACCATTTGGACTCTTAGCTTTGGCTTCCCACGACTTAACCGAACAAACTGCAATCTTCTTTAGGGTTTTCCAAAAGAACGGAGGATACGTTGTACTAATGTGCAGTGATCAAAGCCGGTCAGTTTTTTTTGAACTATATAATATTCATATACGACAAATATAGAAAATAGACTCATACCCCCTCCCTACCTTTGGTGAGGTTTGAACCACTGACCTTTTGGCAGATCAAAGGGTACCATTACAACAAAAATGGGTTTATAGGACACCCCCAATATCTAAGCGTCTCAATAGACCGTTTTATAGGACTTAATTTATATGACCAAAATATAAAGCATCCTATCTAAAGGTTTTGTAGTAAGTTTATATGACACTTTTAGGCGTCTTAACAAGTTTTTTAGGACATTTTTAATACAAAGTTCCACATTAGCAACTTTATAGGATACTTTTGAGAAAGTGTCTTATAAACTCAATTTTTTATAGGACATTTGTTTTTATAGGACAAATTTTCAAATAATGTTCTATAAAGTTGCTAATGAGACGCTTTATATTAAAGGTGTCCTAAAAAACTTATTACAACTTCAAAAAACGTCATATAAACTTATTACAATGCCTTTAGATAGAACGCTTTATTTTTTTGGTTCTATAAACGAAGTCTTATAAAGAGGTCTATTAGGATGCTTAGAAATTGGGAGTGTCCTATAAACCCGATTTTGTTGTGGTGATATGAATACTCTGGTAATGTCATTGCCAATCGGTTTTCTCCAACTCAAGTATATCCAATGTATTCGAAATCTAACGAACTAATTAATGTGTTAAAAAAACCTACATATCCCAGGTCTTCTACAAAAAATGAGATCGAGAAAACTTCGTATGGAGCATTTGTAGACGTAGATCCTCAACAAGATGAGATTTCACTGAGAACCTTGGTGGGTAAACCTACTTCTTTTTTTCACTGAGTTGAACTAGTGGTCTTATGTCGTGTGGGATTACAGATAGATCATTCGATCGTTGAAAGCTTTGGAGGTGGAGGAAAGACCTGCATTACAGCCAGGGTTTACCCAACACTGGCCATTGGAAACGAAGCCCGACTATTTGCGTTTAATGACGGAACAGAAAGTGTGGTGATCTCCGAGTTGAGTGCTTGGAGTGTGAAGAAAGCTCTAATTAACGTTGACGAAACTATAAGCGACACAAATTGATAATCTGAAGGAGATGCTTCATCTGTGCGAAGGATCCATTCAAGAAGGTTACATATATTGAACGTGGTACCTGTTGTTGTTCGGACTATTTATAACGAAAGAATAAAATGGTATTATCTATCGTTTCAAACTATTTATTCACACGTAACACCAATAATATGTTGTTTCGCTCTGTTTCAACTAAAGCTGAATACTGTGCTACGGATTTTATAACCAAATAGATTGTTTGGTTGCATTGGTTACTTGCTGAATGGGCAGGGACGGAGCTAGAAATTCAAGTTTTGGGGGGGGGGGGGTCTGACAATCGTACTTTATTGTAGAACAACAACAATAAATATTGTTGTTTGAAATCATTTTCTGACCGGGAAGTATTTTGAGACAGTGATGTATTTGTTCTGTAATCAAAATCTGAGCAACGTTTTCATTGAATGGTGAGTGAAAATCGAATTGCGTATCAGCCGGAGAACATCAAAGGCATATCCTTTATCAAGACATGCAACTTCCAAGACTTTTTCACCAAGTCCCACCCGATTTCTCGCTTTTGCTTTTCTTGTAAGCAAACTCTCGATGCTTTTTTCTGCGTTTTGCCACATCGTGAGTTAGATGGGGTATATTAGAAAATAAAAGGGAGGTACGAACGAGAAAATCAAAAAGGTTGAGAAGGTGATGACGAATGATTCATATGTGAATTATTGATAAAAGATTTTTTATTCAAAAAAAATTTGTTTGAAGATACATATGTGAACCTATATTTATGTAATTCCTTTTTTTTACTAGTTATTCATAAGTGAAGATGCATATGTAAACCATATTTCTTTTTACCATAATTCACATATGAATTATTATTTCTCACATTCTCAACCTTTTTATCTCTGAAGTTTCTCCTAATAATGCTAATAAGGCTGGTTTTATCATTTTTCTTTATTTTAGTATTTTAGTTCTTTTATTCTCTAATGCTCATTTTTGTAATATTGTATTTCAAGCTAATAAAACTTAGGGTCGTTTAGTAATTGCTGAATGATTTGGTGCAGAATGATTAAGTGATCAGAATGATTAAGAGGCTATCATGATGTAGTGCAAAATGAAATATAATTTTTGTAATTGTGTATAATGAAATTAGGGCTTTTAATGGTGAAAGAAAATCCATGATACAAAATCATTCAAAGGGTTTTAGAATTAATAAGAGGCAAACTTTTTTTTTGCCAAACAAGATTCAACCCTTAACAATTTAAATATTGCCTCTTAATAGAACTATTAAGATGTTCTATTAAGTGTAAGACAAACAACCCCTTCACTTTCAAAGTCATGTAATTAAATATAATCTAATATTTATTATATATTATATGAAATAGTCATAAATATTTGGTTAATAATTAAATATTTTTACTTGAAAAATATCATTTTGGATTTTATAAAGAAATCATACCCAATCAGTTGGTTTTCAGTCGATGAACCTAGCATGGAGGTTACAGATTTTAGGAGGGAATTACATAATTACATACACAATCCCTGGATTAATCTCCAACCTTCAATTTTCTGTCTCTCAATGATGAAGATTTGATGATTTTTAGGAGCTGTAATGACGAATCTGAGTGGATTCGACCAAACTTGAGATTATCCGCATCATGGAGGGGCGACCCGGATGGTTATGTGAATTTCTCTCCCATCGCAATCGGTAAGTTTGCAGCCATGGCGGTTTCATCCTCTTTGTTTGATTGTTTACAGATCGAGCCTCCTATTTTATTCTTAACTTTCTAGATTTTACACAATTTCCACGTCTGGATATTTCCAAATCTATCTTCATCTGCATTTCGTATTTTTGTTCTCAATTAATTTGGGATTTGTGAGATTAAACAATAATTTATCAAGGTTGATTGCTTATTCAGCAATCCATTATGCTTTTAATTCATCGATCTGCAAGTGATTTCGCGTTTTACCTTTTAAAATGATGAATAATGGCTTAGATTTGAAAAATCTCTGCATTATGGGGATGCTACTGTTGGTTGCAGTTGCAGCCATGGCTATTTCTCCTTTGATTATAAACGTATCTCATCCTCCTTTCTCTTTTGTCTGTATATCTGTATATGAATGTATATATATACACCTAATTTTACACACACATACATACATATATATATAAGTAATTTTCTTCTGACATTGCTGTTTTATAGACATCATATTTTGCATGATTTCTCTACATGAGACTAACACCGTCAAAGACTTCTGTTCACTTCCAGAAATACGTTCATATATAATATCCAACATACATGCTTATATGTATGTTAATTATCACCAAATATGATGATCGATGATACAAGGATGTGGAGATGGCGGATTTATCTAATGCGCTTGATGTTTCTGCACATATAGAAGACTTGAAGTACCTGTACGCATCAAATGTTAATGTCTCCAACTTTGTTTCCGTGAAGCTTTCTGGCGACCACAAGTACCTTATCTGGAAGGCACAGATGCTTTGCCTCATGGAGAGTCATAAAATGCGTGGGATCGTTGATACCGATTTTGATAGTCCGGGTGCTATGACAAAGGAGATCAAGGAACAATATGACAGCCTTCTTAAAGGTTGGATTTTTGGTTCACTTAGCGAAGATGTACTCACCACTGTTATTGATCTTGAATCTGCAAGAGCTGTTTGGAGGAAACTAAAATCAATCTATGATCCTGATTTAAGCTCTCTACAAGGTACATCTCCGTTCATTAAGCTACAATAACCACCTATTTGATTTCCTATAGTAGAAACTACAACTGAATTGAAATTTCAAAATAAGATGCAGATTCAGATTCAGCTTCAGCTTTACCTTCACCTTTGCATGAAGTTAGAGCTGAAACAGAAATAGTAACAGTATCAGAAATAGAAACGGAAAACAAAGGCAACACCAAACGCAACAAAAAGTTGCGGAAAGCTACTGTGGAATCACTTTGGTGGGAAGCAGAAGCAATACTGAAAAACGATAAGGATGCAGCCACCAGGGCAATCAGCAATGATGGTAACACAATGCTTCACTTAGCGGTTGGAATAGGCCAGAATGATTTTGTTGAAAAGTTGATGAACTTCATTAACGATGAGAGAGGAATCGAAAAGAAAAATTCAAATGGTCACACAGCCCTTCACATTGCTGCAATTGTTGGCAACAAATATGCTGCAGAACTCTTGGTTAAGAAAAGGAAGGAACTGTTGGGAATATCGGACCATAAAGCATATGTACCATTGCTCAGTGCTTATTACAATATGCAACTTAATACATTTGTATATTTGTTGGAAGCCACTCAAGCCAAGCAGCAACCTCTTCCTTTAGGCCTTTATCCTGGTTCTGGTGCCCGAACTGGTATCAATCTTCTTGTTACTGCCATTTTCACGAAACAATATGGTGAGTAGTTGGTATATCACTAAATAAAGAAAATAAATAATCTAAAGATTCACAGAGTTTCTCATAATCTTGCAGATTTAGCATCAACATTGGTTAACATATATCCTGAATTGGCTACGATAGATGATAACGTGTTGCTGGCTATTGCTAAAACCTTTCCAAGTATGCTTGACTTTGAGAAATTCTTTATCTATCTGTGTATGTCACTAATCTTTTTATATCCTTTCTAAAACGGAGAAATTTTATTACTACTAAGTCTGACTATACATTTAGAAGCACGTATTCCTCCATTGATGGTGATACAGCCTGTATATCTTGTAGMTTTCAGCAATTTCTGTCGAAAAATAGCCAGGAGAAGTTCTTTGCTGTTTTATTCGATGGATTTTTTGTACACAAAGGCCAAAGACATCTTATGGGCATTGAGAAGCTCTAAAAACAAGTATTACAGCTGGTTGTTGCCTGAAATGGTCATGATTTTACTTGGTGAGCTGCTAATAACCAGAAATGCAACTCGAAGATTAGTCTATGTACTTGAAACTAGTTTGAATTGTATCATATAAACTTTCTGTTTCTTGTGCAGTTCCTGCAGCTGCGTTTTATCCAATATATCAATTGTTTCGTCTCCTCATTTTAGTGCTTTATTCCCCCTTCTTTATGCTGTATTTCCTCCTGTGGAAGGTTTTAGCAACCGTAGGTAAGAGGTTATAGAGATAATATGAACCAACTTTTTATTGTTCAGTGTTCTAAAACTTAATTGCCTAAATTGCAGTGGGGCCTATTAAGCGAATAGAGAAGAAAAAAAAGGAATATAAAGAAGCTAAAGAGATTTTAAACTCGGTATGTGATCAAATCGACAAGCTGAGCTTCTCTGGTACTCATCATCCATCTTACAGTAGACCAATTCTTGAGGCTGCATGTCAAGGTGCTTACGAGGTTGTTGATGAGATTCTATTTCGATCACCCAAAGCAATCGACTGTAAGAATCAAAACGGGCATAACATTATTCAATTAGCAGTTCTAAACCGTTCAGAAAAAGTGTACAACCTTATCTATCACATAGTTGAGCGTAAAGACTTTTATAGAACAATTATAGATGCTTCTAAGAACAATCTTTTACACTTGGCCGGGAGATTGGCACCTTCACGTATACTTAGCCGCACTACAGGTGCAGCACTGCAACTACAACGAGAGCTACAATGGCGTGAGGTATGTCCCAAACTAGTTAAAATTCGTCATGTTTTTTGCTCTCCAATTGCATAAAGTTGTACTTCACACACTTCTCACAAGCCGGGGACCTCACAGAAACGAATTATTTAGCTAAATGACCTCCTCACTAGGTGCTTTTTAAATCCATGGCTTTTTGACGGGTTTTTAGGGATTTTTGTGTATTGAAGTGACCACCTTGTACTAAACAGTGACATTCTCAAACATGTCAAGAGGTTATGGGTTTAAGAAAATCTTGACAGAAGGTCATATAATCAAAGTACCAAAACAGAAACAACCGCTCTACCCTTTAAAGGTAGTGGTGAGGATTGTATACATCTCGTCCCCTAGACCCCACCTTCGGGTGGGATATACTGAGCTAGTTTAGTTTGATTAGTTGCATAAAGTTGAACTTGTTGAAATTACAGGAAGTAGAGAAGCTCGTCTTCCCTACGTACCTTACGAAAGAGAACATCTTTAAAGAGACACCAGAAATGTTGTTTACAAGGGAACACAAATATTTGGTGAAGGAAGGAGAAAAATGGATGAAAACCACAGCGGAATCATGCAACATAACTGCTGCACTAATTACCACAATCGTATTTGCAGCAGCAATTACGGTACCAGGTGGAAGCAACCAAGAAACGGGTACTCCCTTGTTTAAGAAAAAAATTGCCTTCACCATCTTTGCAGTATCTGATGCAATCTCGCTATTTGCATCAGCTACCGCACTATTAGTTTTCTTATCAATCCTCACCGCACGTTTCTCCGAGCAAGATTTTCTTGTCAGTTTACCACGGCGGTTGATTGTTGGTCTGTGCACGTTGTTTCTCTCTACAACTGCAATGATGGTAGCCTTTGGTGCAACGTTGTTCCTTGTGTTTTGTGATCAAAGAGAATGGATGTTGGCTCCAATAGGCGGATTAGCTTGCCTGCCAATTGTGGTTTTTGTTACTTTACAATTCCCGCTTGTGGTAGACTTGTTTCGATCAACGTATTTCCCCATATTTGGTAAGCAAAAGTACATTGATGGCGGTAAATTTGATCCGAACGACATACAATCGTTTTTCGGTAATTTGGGAGTCGAGTACGTATTGGAATGACCTGATGTGTATGCAGTTTAGAGTTTAGTAATCAGTAGAGGAGAAGAGTGATCAGTTAAAATTAAAACATGTTGTACACCATTTTTGGAAGTATATTTTTTGCTGCGAGGTTTATGCAAAACAAAAAGGAATGATGGTGTGTACCAAAGTCTGTGTTTAGACTTTTGATGGTCAAAGAACCTGGTTTCGCTTCAGGTTTGTTATTTTGTTAAAATAAAAAAGCGGGTCGTTTATCCAAATACTTATCCGGTAAGCGCTTACTTGTAAAAGTTAACACTATAATCTATTTTACTAGATAAGATTGTAGTATATTAGAACGGTATCGTATGCAACAATTTACCCGGTAAACGCTTACCCGGGTAAGAGTCCTCACCATCGCTTATCGGGTAAGACTCTCTATCTCTGTCATCGTTCTTACCAGGTAAGATTTTCAGCCCTTGCCATATGCATTAGGTGAGGAAAGTTACCTGATCCACGCTTACCGGGTAAGTATTTAGTAAGGGGCCGTTTACCAAACGCTTACCCGGGTAAGCGCTTACCAAGTCACACTAGCTTAGCAGATAAATATGGTAAGGGCCAAGAATCTTACCCGGTAAGAGTGAGACAAGGACCAAGAGTCTTACCCAGTAAGTGAGAGAGACGACTCTTACCATGGTAAGCGCTTACCGGGTAAATTGTTGCATAAGATACCGTTTTGGTTGACTAAAATCTTACCCGGTAAGTCAAAGATAGTATTAAATTTTACTGGTAAGCGCTTACCAGGTAAGTATTTGGTAAACGGCCCCTAACTTTCTTAAATATCTCATATAATATCAAAAAGTCAGTTTTTTTTCTTAAAAGTTATTAGTTCCTTAAATATCAAATAAACCATGATTTTAATCTTCTAGTTTTTTTTTTTTTGTTATATTGTTATTATATGAATTTTCTGAATCCTCTTCAACACTTTTGTAGGTCGCCTTCTTCATCTGCTTTTTCAAATCCGAATCATCTTCTTCATCACTGTTCATATCTGATATAAAAATAATCCATATATGAAAAAATTCACAAAAGATTTTGAAACCATATATGAAAAAAATTCATTACATTTTTATATATAAAAGCATATACAAAAATAATCCATATATGAAAATTTCATATAGAAAAATGATCCACGTACAAAAATTCATCATTTTTTAATATATGAAACCATATACAAAAAACGATTCATATGCAAAAGTTCATTACTTTTCATGTATAAAACAATAAGAAAAATAATCCATATATATGATGTAGATTTGAGAAGAGAGTAAGAGTTTGTTTTTACGTCTGAAGTCAAAAATCTGAATCAGTCAGATTGTTTGTTTTACGTGAATGCGAACATCTTCATTTTACGAGAACGCGAGAACAACCTTTTACTATAGACAATCATATGTGATACTATTATTCCATCACATATATACACATGTGATATTAAATTAGAGACACAAACAATTTTTTATGCGATCTTGGTTGCGGGACAAGTCTCTCTTACACCACTAAGCCCCCTCACATGTATTATCACATGTGATAAGAGTGTTGTTGATATAATACTATAATCCATCAATACCATCACATGTGATGCTAAATCATAGACGTAGATAACCTTTGGCGCGGGTTAAGTCGTAGATTATGTCGTTCGCACATCACAGGGTCCCCTCACCCGTATTATCAGATGTAATAAGGATGTTCTTGCGTTATCGTAAAATAGAAATGTTCTCGTTTGAACCTCCACACACACACACACACACACACACACACACACATATATATATATATATATATATATAGATCATGAGGATTCTAAAAATGTTAAGAATCGTGAAGACCAACCTTAAATATCAATTGAATTTAATATATGACTTTGAAAGACAACGACACTTGATATTTTTGAAATTTGAAACTAATTATTAGATAAATGACAAGTTGAAAAGAAATTCTGGACATTTGACATCTAATCCATAGTCAACAAACGGCTATCAGAATTATATTAACTATAATAAAATTTTAAATCAAAAATATATTAATTGAAATAAAGTTTTAAATCAAAAAATTATATAAAAAACCAACGTTTTTATTTTTTTTTAGTTTGGCACAAAAATCATTATTTATTTTTTTTGCATTTTTTTAGTAATTGCAAACTTTTACATGAAATAATAAAAATGATTTAACTCGTATGTTGTTTCAGTTTGTGAATTAACAGTTTAGTATCTCATATCATATTTCACGTAAAATTTTTTGTAAAACCCAAAATTTTAATTATATAAAATATAATATATATATATATATATATATATTATACGAGTCTTTAAATATATAATTTTTATTTATTAAATTTATTTGAAGTGTTAAAATATTTAGGTGATTAGTTGAAGGAATAATTATCGAAATCTTAAAATTAGAAATGACCAAAGTTGAAATAAAATGTTGATTTAGGGGTAAAAAGTGTAAGTCTTATTAAAATAGTGAAATCAGGGGGTTGGTGGTAAATGTCAGAAAGTTCAGGGGAGCAAATGTCATCTTTTTCAAAGATGAGGGACCTGTTTTGCCAACAGTACAASTCTGTTTAAGAAAACGACCCATCAGCAAAAAAATCGCGATTTGGTCCGATTTCGTCAACTAATATGCCAAAACTCTTGCATATAAATATAGAACACCGGTTTATGATCGTTTTGGTTCAAATATCTCGAAAAATAGTTGAGTTTTGAGAGAGAAATCGGAGTTTGAAGTTCGGGATCGAAAATCTCGGTTTTTCACCGATTTTGGGTGAGAATTTTAACCAAATCTCTTGATTTTTATGTGTATAGCTTCGTTTTTAAGTAATCTATCAAACCCCAGTAGCCTCATGTCTCATATTTGTGTTTTCGTTGTTCGATTTTTATGTTTTTAAGTTGTTAAGTTTTAGTTTTAAAAACAAACTTTAAATGAGTAAATRGAAYTCATTTCTTGATGAAAATTCGTGTTCTTTATGTCAAAGGGTTGGTAACAATATTACCAAGAGTTTGGCGCAAAAAGAATAAAGAAAAATGATCAAGAAACGAGCAATTTTGAAGCTCGAAAAGCTCGAAAACGAGCAGCCATGGCTGCTGTTTTAGTTGATTTTTGGGCTGGGCCGACCTGTTGTCTTGGGCTGGGTCACGGACCGGGTCGACCAGACCCAAGACCCGCGTCCGGTTACCCTCTTTTAAAAATTGGAATGAAGGCGTCGAGGACGAGAATCAAACCCGCGACCTCTGTCTTCAGGCTTCGAGTGTTAACCAATAGGCTGGAATAACTTTGGTGATTTATCATGCACTGTTATTCTTTATATACATTATATATTTAAGTTTCAAAAAAAAAAACTTAGCATTTAGTCCCTTGAATTTCCAGAAATAATTTTCTGCATAATAATTTTATGAGACTTTCATTAAGTTGGTTTAAAAATGCAAACTTTGACCGCATTTTGATTATTTATCTCATTTAGTTACCAAAATGACCCTATAAGTGGGAAATCGGTATTTTAACAATACTTTACGTATTTACTTCAATAATTTACCGAAATAACCATATATCTTGGGGATTG
>NW_020200596.1:160950-162111 GCF_001531365.2 Cynara cardunculus var. scolymus
AAATGCCCCTAGACTTGGAAAATTGGTATTCTAAACATTATTTCGAGTATTAGTTATGTTGAACCTTAAAGTTATGAGATGACCATTATTTATATGGGTGTGACATGTTGTCACCATTATTCACTTATAAATTTTAAACGAGACGTTTTGGTCGCAAAACATTATTTACGTTGCGAACTATTTAATTTAGTTATTTTAGTAGAATAATTATTATTCATGAAAATGTGAAGTATATTGCTTATTTTATAAAATGAACGAGCAACAATTAATATTTAACGAYGTCACATTATTAATAATATTTCAAGAAAATATTGGAGTAAAACATGAGATATGATGTTATTGGGGGTTGATCAATAAAAAGAAAAGCCGTGTTAAGATTTATAAGGAATAGTAATCAATTTAATTACGATTATTTAATATGCTTAGGATTGGTATAAATTATCATGTAGGTTGCCGTTTTTGAGAGAACGACCTATCGAACGTTAACGATTCAAGGTGAGTACATTATGCKATTTTTATGGGATATATACATGATTATTACAAARGTATTTTATCCATGATATTTGCATGATGTGTTTATATGCATATGATGATAACTTGATTATTTAATGTGCATGATATTTAAGTATATGTCTTTTATGAAATATGATGTGGATGAAAAAGATTATGATGACTTGATATTATCAATATGATATTCAAGTATGTGTATAATGTGATAAATGACGATGATGCATATGTGATTTATGTTGTCACTTGCATGAGATATATGTTGCATGTCACGATGAGATTTGCATTAATGAGTGAGTATTGCAAATAAATGATATGCAACTAGTATGATTCAGCAAGATTCGTCCACCGTACGGGGTGGGTTGGACATGAAAGGAGGGCTTGCAATTCCGAGGTCTTGGAGTCCTCGTCCATAGAATACGCCACATACGCAAAGAAAAGTGACGAGCCGATGCCTCACTTGCAAGATAATAATCAAAATACACTAAAACACTGTTTTGTGTGTGCATGTGATCATGAAACCATGTTGTATTCACTAAGCTTTTTGCTTATACTATACATGTATATATCTCAGGTGTCATTTGTCAGTAGACGAGTGAACGAAGAAAGATGAGACTATGTTTTTGAATCATGCTTGATTAGATATTTTAATTA
>NW_020200596.1:164114-165148 GCF_001531365.2 Cynara cardunculus var. scolymus
TTATGTTAAACATATTATGTGTGTTTGGAATTTTAAGTTCGTATTTTTGTTCATGACATAAGTTATTAAGAATGACGTCACCGGCACTCGATAGAAAAGAAAAAAAAAATCGGGGCGTGACATTTTTGTTTCTTTTCACATGGTGAAACAGAACTACATTGTTTGACAATGTGAAACAAAATTTTAGTGTTTCACATCACATTTCACGTCAACTTTTGTATTATTTTCAAATTGTAAAACAATACTACATTGTTTCACACTGTGAAACAAATATGAAACTACAATTTCTTGTTTAACATTAACGACATTATGTTGTTTCACAATATGAAAAAAATACTTTAGTATTTCACTTTCACTTTAATGTCACGTTTCATATCAACTTTGTTTTGTTTTCACATTGTCAAACAACCTTAGTGTTTTACTCTCATTTTCATATCACATTTCATATTCATTTTTGTTTTGTTTTCATATTGTTAAACAACAGTAAATTTGTTTCACTTTAATGATATTGTATTATTTCATCATATGGAATAGAACTTTGTTGTTCCCAAGTGATATTTTAATTACGATTTTTTATATTTACTATATTTTGTTTCTTCATGTAATGCTTTTATGACTTGGGATCATGTGAGACCAAGGGTTTTTCGTGAGACCCGTAAGACTAATTCTCAACCCTTGGATTAGATTTACAATTTGACAATCTGAAGATTCATAAACGCCACAAGACATCTCAATAATCACAAAATTGCCACCGTGCAATTTAGACCATTAGATCATTAACTTATAAAGTTGATCAATGAACATAAATTGGTCTTACGGGTCTCACGAAAAATCTTTGATCTCACGTGAACCCAACCCATGCTTTTATTATCTAAAATAGTCAAATTTATTTTATGAAAATGTAGATTTTTCTATATGTTACCGGTAAATAAGGTATATGTGAAAATTAAGTTAATAATACAATAAACATAATGAAATATAAAATATTATTATCATATAATTAAAATTAAAATATCTTTTTACATAAGATAAGA
>NW_020200596.1:166303-167513 GCF_001531365.2 Cynara cardunculus var. scolymus
TATATATATATATATATATATATATATATATATATACTCATTCAAGGGAGAACTGAATAGTTTGTGGTAACTGTGAGATCCAATCTCAACCACAAATCAATAGATAAATTAGAAAATTTATAATTTTGGTAAATTTTAATTAAAATTTTAATGCAAGGACATTTTAGGTATTTTCTCTCTCCGTCTCCAGCCTCCGGCCACGGCCACCGTCATCTGATGATACCACAGTGTGATACTCAAGCACATATTAGATGGATTGTGATACCACTGTGTTACATATCCGATCGACCACATAAACGACCTCAATGTGATACCCAAGCACATATAAGATGCATTGTGATACCACTGTGGTATCACCGGAGGACGGTCGCTGGAGAAGGGTGGTCGGGGGACGGAGGACGGGAGACGGAGAGAGAAAAGAGGAGATAGGAGATAAGAAGGGAAAATATCTAAAATTTCCTTACATTAAAATTTTAATAAAAAATTATCAAAATTATAAATTTCCTAATTTATCTATTGATTTGTGGTTAATATTGGACCTCACGGTTACCACAAACTAATTAGTTCTCATTTGATTAAGTCCCTATATATATATATATAAATTAAGGTTGAGATTAGAGTGATTAAATTACTTATTTTTCCACCCATACCCAAGTTCGAGTTCTGTTAGTATCATTTTCTTGATTTTCAGTTTTTAAAATTCAGATTTAATATGTTTTTGAATTTCTTTTACAATAAAAGACTTAAATACAAAACCTTACATATAAAAAAGAATAAGCCAATCAACTAATCAATGAAAATTTTATAAAAAATATCTTTATATAATTTCTTATAGTTAAATCATGCCATCGTTTAAAAAAAAAAAATTTGGACCCTTTCATGAAATATCACACCTTTTTGTTTTGACCATTTATTTATTTATTTTATTTTGAAGAAAAGAGGGAGCATCTCATTGTGTCTATATATCTATACTATATTATAAAGCATTTGGCTAAAACTCTTAAAAACTCTTAAAACTCTTAAAACCTCTTAAACCATATTTCATCCCTATCCGATTTCATCCCATATCTGAATTCGTGTAACTAACTGCAGATAAACACAATCAAATACATGATAAACATCTAATTTTAAATATAAAAAATCTAAAATATAATTAGGATAATCATTAAGTTCTAACAGAATACTTAATTATTATCTTTATAAAATGTTA
>NW_020200596.1:170428-172799 GCF_001531365.2 Cynara cardunculus var. scolymus
TAAAGCTCGATGTTTGAATTCGTATAAATAACTGCGAATAAACATAATCAAATAGAGGATGAACATCTCATTTTATAATATAAAAAATCTAAAATATAATTAAAATAATTATCGAGTTCCAACAAAATAAATAATTATTATCTTTATAAAAAAATTATATTATTAAACTAAATATAAATTACTTCATTATTGTATATAAATTAAATTAAAAAAATTGAATTAAAAAATTACACAAAAAGTTAGGAATTTCAAATAGTTAATTTGATACTAATATCGATATTTTTGTCAAATTTTTATGATATCTTCAAACATATATTTTATTCAAAAATAAAAATATTATCGCTTTCTCAAAATCACATAAAACCATATTATAACATCGATTGAGATAAAAAATAAAATGAAATATTAAAATCACGATGTATCTCGCTGCATTGCGTGAGTATGCTTCTAGTATTATAAAGCATTTGACAAAAACTCTTAAAAACTACTTTTTATACGTAAAATATTGTTCATTAATACATATTACTTAAAACTCAAGATTGCAAATAGATTGTGCGTAAGTACAACTTATTAAAGCTCCTTATCTGAATTCGTATAACTAACTGCACATAAGCATAATCAAATACAGGATAAACATCTCATTTTGAATATAAAAAATCTAAATTATCAATTAAGATAATCATTGAGTTCTAATAAATTTTTTAATTATTATCTTTATAAAAAATTATATTATTAAACCAAAAATAAATCACTTTATTATTAAATCTAAATTAACGTATAATAAAAAATTGAATTAAAGAAAATTACACAAAAAACGAGAATTATCAAATAGTTATTTTGATACTAATATCGATTTATTTTTCAAAATTTTATGCCATTTTCAAATTTATATTTCATTAAAAAATAAAAAAACATTATTTTTTCGCAAAACTGCATAAAATCGTATTATATCGATAGAGAAAAATAAAAACTAAACATTAAAATGGAGATTTATCTCGCTGCATTGTGCGAGTACCCTTCTAATGTAAAAAAAAATTAAAATCCGGTTTTTATGTAATTTTTTTGAAGTTATTTTTAAAGAATACAAAAGTTCATTTAAATACACTTAAAAATATGTAATTGAGTCAATTAAATCCACTAAAAAACACGTTTTTTTGCAAAATTTGTAAGCGTCTATGAGTTAGTATTTTCCCCCATACACCACATGATATATATATAGTAAGTACAGAAAAATTTGCAATTAGTTTTCAATCAAATGTAAAAAGAACATTTTTAATATAAAAAAATTTATACTGTATTTCTCGTTTTTAATTTAACAAACAAAACATAAATAAGTAAAACAATTTATTGTTAAACCGACTCAAAAATAAGCTTTGGTTTTAGTTTTTTAGAATTTATAATTTAAAAAAAATAGAAATAGAAGAAATAATTGTGGATGTTGGGTTTAAAACACAAGACCCATCTCTTTTTCCTCATTTCAACATCTGGTCATTCGATAGAGAAAGGGTTTGAAGAACAGCAGCAGGAGAGCATTTTCAAATTTGGGGATCTGATAATTCCTCTTTATTTTTACAGGTTTAATTCAGATGTGCGTTATTTCTTCGCTGATTCAGAAACATTTTGATTTTTGATCTACATCTCGTATTTAATTCACAATTATGTGGTCTTTCTTGTTCTTCATTCACGACATTTTGGTTTTTGATCTAGATCTCGTATTTATGTGTTGTTTCTTGTTTTTGATTCACGACGTTCCGGTTTTTGATCGTATGTAATTCACAATTGCGTGGTCTTTCTTGTTTTTAATTCACGATTGTGTGTTCTTTCTTCTGATTAAGAAACATTTTATTCCGATTCCCTTGTGGGTTTTCAATATCTTTTAGGTTCGAATTCGTATTTGTGTTCCGATTCATTTTTCTCAGAATTGCTTCGTGTTTGTTTTTATGATTCATGGTTCAATATGAATGGAAACTCCATCGTTAATCATTTCAAGTTTCTTCTTCCAATTTCTGTTGCTAATTTGTGTTTAGGGTTTTTGCAGATCCAACCAAATATATGTTAATTTCTGTAAGTATTCTTTCTTATTCATCTTGCTTTCTATACTCTTTTCTGATTCATCTGATCCAAATTAAGAATCAAAATCTTTTCTTATTCAATCATCCTCTTCTTCAAATCTGAATCTTGTTTTCATTACATCTTGCTTTCTATAATTTGACGATGGGGTTTAAATTTGTTTAAAAAAACATTTTTTAATATTTACTTATTATAATAAAACTCAGTTATTATAATATCTCATTATTTTTTGTAACTAATAGATACTATTATTTAATTTGACAAAAATAATTTAATTTTAAATATTATATTAAATCATAAG
>NW_020200596.1:173811-174535 GCF_001531365.2 Cynara cardunculus var. scolymus
GGGGGGGGGGGGGGGTTAGGATAAGTGTAATTAGGTTAGGTAGGAGGAGGGGTTTAGTTTAGTTAGGGAAGGGTAGGGCTAGGTAGACGGTAGGGAGCTAGGTTTAGGGGATAGGGGTAGGCTAGGGAGCTAGGTTTAGGGGATAGGGGTAGGCTCGGGAGCTAGGTTTAGGAGATAAGGGTAGGCTCGGGAGCTAGGTTTAGGAGATAGGGGTAGGCTAGGGAGATAGGGGTAGGGGTCGGTAGACGGTAGGTAGCTAGGTTTAGGAGATAGGGGTAGACGGTAAGGTAGCTAGGTTTAAGAGATAGGGGTAAGGGTAGGAGTAGTAGACGGTAAGGTAGAGCTAGGTTTAAGAGTTAGGGGTAGGAGTAGGTAGACGGTAGCTAGGTTTAGGAGATAGGGGTAGGAGTAGGAGTTAGGTAGACGGTAAGGTAGCCAGGTTTAAGAGATAGGGGTAAGGGTAGGAGTAGTAGACGGTAAGGTAGAGTTAGGTTTAAGAGGTAGGGGTAGGAGTAGGAGTAGGTAGACGGTAGCTAGATTTAGGAGTTAGGGGTAGGGTTGGAGTAGGCAGACGGTAGTTAGGTTTAGGAGGTAGGATAGGAGTAGGTAGACGGTAGCTAGGTTTAGGGGGTAGGGGTAGGAGTAGGTAGATGGTAAGGTAGCTAGGTTTAGGAGGTAGGGGTAGGGGTAGGTAGACGGTAAGGTAGCTAGGTTTAGGAGGTAG
>NW_020200596.1:175264-176324 GCF_001531365.2 Cynara cardunculus var. scolymus
AGGGTAGGGGTAGGTAGACGGTAAGGTAGCTAGGTTTAGGGGGTAGGAGTAGGTAGACGGTAGTTATTAGGTTTAGGGGTAGGGTAGGGTAGGGGTAGGTAGACGGTAAGGTAGCTAGGTTTAGGGGGTAGGGTAAGGGTAGGTAGACGGTAAGGTAGTTAGGTTTAGGGGTAGGAAGTAGGTAGACGGTAAGGTAGCTAGGTTTAGGAGATAGGGGGAGGAGTAGGTAGCTAGGTTTAGGAGATAAGGGGGAGGAGTAGCTAGGTTTAGGAGAGAGGTTTAGGAGATAGGGGTAGGGGTAGCTAGGTTTAGGAGGAGGAGGAGTAGGTAGCTAGGTTTAGGAGAGAGTAGGAGTAGGTAGAGTTTTAGGAGGTAGGAGTAGGTAGAGTTTTAGGAGGTTAGGGGTAGGAGTAGGCAGACGATAGCTACCCCACCGCCCTAACCTATAACCTACCTAGCTAGCTATACTCCTAAACCACCCCTAACCCTAACTAACCTAACTCCATCCTACCCTCTACCCGACCAACACCATCCTACCCTCTACCCGACCAACACCCCTCCCCTCCCCTCCCCTCTAACTAACTACGGGTAGTTAGGCCCCTAAACCCTAGCTAGCTATACTCCTAAACCGTCCCTAACCCTAACCCTTACCCTCTAACCTACCCGCCCCTAACCCTACCTCTAGCTAGCTATATTCCTAAACCGCCCCTAACCCTAACTAACCTACCTACTCCTAACCCTTACCCTCTAACCTACCCGCCCCTAACCCTACCTCTAGCTAGCTATACTCCTAAACCGCCCCTAACCCTACCTCTAGCTAGCTATACTCCTAAACCGCCCCTAACCCTAACTAACCTAAACCCTAACCCTACCCTCTAACCTACTTTTAAACTCCTAACCCTACCCTCTAACCTACTTAAACTACACCTAGACCCCTAACCTAACTCCATCCTACCCTCTACCCGACCCACCCACCTACCTAACTACGGATAGTTAGGTCGAGGGGGGAGAAATAATCATTTATCAATTTCTCTTCTCTCGATCTTGCAACCAAACTGGA
>NW_020200596.1:178029-180714 GCF_001531365.2 Cynara cardunculus var. scolymus
TATGAATTTTTATTTATGTATTTTATAATAATTTTGATATAAAAAGCAAATTATAACAATAGTTATATAATATAACTTAAATTAATTATAATAATAATAATAAAATATAATATAATGATTGGATTTGATACTTTGATGGAAATTAAATCAAGGAGTGGGCTAAATGCACCCCTATCCATGAATTTCTTCCTCATACAGATCAAAATGAATACATGTTTTTTACATTCTCAATGCTTGAATGACCTGATTCTGACATCAAAGGAGGTGCCATTAGCACTCCCCTAAATCAATGTTCAAATCCTTATGCATTCAACACCCCTATTAAAAGGTGTCATTAGCACTCTAAAATAAATTATGTATAAAGGATGAAAACAAGGACCAGAATTATTAGTGTTTTTTTAATATAAAAACAAAACAAAACTAAACTAAACTAAAATCTATATATGAACACTTCCAATCACATCAATATTTAATATATATTAATTAATATTTTGTTTTATATATTTTTAAATTAAAAATTACACTGAAGTAGTTTAAATTTTTATTAGAAAAGTAATTTATAATCAAACAAAATAAAGATTTTAAATTTTTATTAGAAAAGTAGATTGAATCAATGTCAGAATACTTGATTGCATAAAATAAAAGATTAAAAAAAATGTTTTAAGAAACAAAATTAAACCAAACCCCCTTCCACCAAAGCATCGATTTGATGATGAAAAAAAGATTTAAACAAAAGAACAAGATTCAGATAAAGAAAAAGAAGATAGATGCTGATGATGATGAATGATCAAGATTCATATAAAGAATCAGACCATAAAGACGATGATGATCAACCACATGCATTATATATATATATATATATATATATATATAGAGAGAGAGAGAGAGAGAGAGAGAATACGACTTACAGAACAAGTATCGGGAGATCCATAATAGTTTCTTTAAGTCGGATGATTGAATAATATTGGGTTGGATGAGATGTGTTTGGATCTCCAGAGACCTTAAACAAGAATGAACAATATAATTCAACACAAACAAATTCAAGAAAGCTTTGAAAGTAATCAAGAATGGAGTTCCTCATTTATCATAAAGAAGGCACGAATCAAGAACCAGATGAACAAAAAGATAAAGGAATACGAATACAAGATTCAGAAGAGATCAAGAAAACCAGATGTAAAACCAAAATGTTTCTGAATCACATTCTTTTTCTGGTGAGAAATCAGAGATTGAACTCACCGAATCAGGATCAACCAAAGAAACCGAATCCCTTTCGATCGTCTCTGGACGGTGGTGCGGTTCATCTGCTGTTCTTCAAACCCAGAAAGAGGGATACCAGATCTTCAAATCGAAAGCCTACTTCTGCTGTTCTTCAAACACACTCTCTCTCTCGACTCGGTGTTGAAATATGGAAGAATAGAGAGGGTGATTCGTTTTAAACCCAACATCCAGAGTATTCCTTCTACTTTTATTTTTCATTTTTTTAATTATAAATTCTGCCTTTATTTTTGGAAATTCATTTTTTCAAATTCATGTTCCCAAAAAAGAAAGGGTTTGGCTAATATTAATAAATAAAAATCATTACTGATTAATATCGTTTAATTAATTTTAATTATACATTATATGTTTGATATTACTTATTAATTATTTAGAATTACTAGTAGTGATATCAATTATTTTTATATTATCATTCAATATATTTAGTTATCATAAAGAAAACAAATAATTCTAACCCAACCCAATACAAAATAACCCAACCCGATGTCTTATCGAGTTGTAAAATTGTCAAACCGTAGGTATTGAGTTGATATCGGGTTACTATTATTTGAACTCAACTCAATCCAACCCGATGAACCCGATATCTTTTTATTTCATGGATTTAATATGATTGTTGAATTTCCATTAGAGCAAATTGAATGAAAAAGTAACGTACTTTAACTTGATTCATATTTTGGGTAACGTACTTTCAAAATTTTCATTTTGGTACCTAAGATGTAAAGTTTTAAACATTTAAATACCCGGGTAACCTAGTGAAGACTAATTTTAGTGAAGACTAATTTTAGACTAAATAAAAGACTAATTTTAGATTAAAAAAATCCATGTCACTGACTAGGTCAACAAATAATACCGAGTTGGATACCACATCACACGCCACATCAGTATGATAACCGGTTAATACTTCAACCAGTTACCCGGGTACTTAAATATTTAAAACTTTACATCTTAGGTACCAAAATGAAAGTTTTGAAAGTACGTTACCCAAAATAGAAATCAAATTAAAGTACGTTACTTTTTCATTCAATTTGTCCTTTCTATTAATATATACATTAGACAATTACACTATTATGTATGCTTTTCATATACACATATTTCCAATCTATTCACATCTCTATATAACTCATTCATATATATGTTCAGTAACTGTGAACATATCTATACTATATTATAAAACATTTGACAAAAACTCTTAAAAACCATTTTTTATACATAAATGATTGTTTATTGATGCATATTACTTAAAATTCATAATTACAACTTATTAAAGCTCCACGCTTGAATTCGTATAACTAACTGCAGATAAACATAATCAAATACTGGATAAACATTTCATTTTATATATAAAAAATCTAAAATATAATTAGGATGATTATTATATTATAACAGAATACATAATTATTATCTTTATAA
>NW_020200596.1:180838-195605 GCF_001531365.2 Cynara cardunculus var. scolymus
ATATATATATATATATATATTAAATTTTAAGATATCTTCAAATTTATACTTTATTCAAAATAAGAACATTATCGTTTTTTTATAAAACCACATAAAACCGTATTATAACATTGACAGAGAACAGAATAAAACGAAACATTAAAATCGAGATGTATCTGGCTGCATTGCGCGAATACCCTTCTATAGGGTTGCTCAAAAACCCGACCAACTCGATCAACCCGACCAACCCAACCCAACGCGAAATAACCCAACCCGAAGCAACCCGATGTCTAATCGAGTTGTAAAATTGTCAAAACGTAGGTATTGAGTTGATATTGAGCTACTATTATTTGAACCCAACCCAACCCAACCCAACCCGATGAACCCGATATCCTTTTATTTCTTGGATTTAATATGATTGTTGAATTTCTATTAATATATACATTAGACAATTACACTATCATGTATGTTTTTCATATACATATATTTTCAATCTATTCACATCTCTATATAACTCATTCATATATATGTTCAGTAACAGTGAACATATATATGTAAATTAAGAAAATCAATTGAATATGATATACGTAAGAAATATAGATAAGTTGTATTAAATGGTTGCTAATAAAAAAGAAATTATAAGTAGAGAAATAACATATTCAAGGTTAGAATAATATTTTAATATACCAAAGTATCAACCCGACCAACCCAATTAACCCGACCAACCCATACGGGGTTGGGTTGGGTTGGGTTGGGTTGCACTTTGGTTTGAGTTGGGTTGGGTTAAGATTTTTCTAAACTGCAAGCATTGGGTTGGGTTGGGTTGTTCAAATGTCTTTAACCCGATTAACCCAACCCATGAACACCCCTATCCTTCTAGTGTGTATATATATATATATATATATATATATATATATAAAGTAGCCACCTTTTTGTTTTTTTCTTTTGACCAATTATTTATTTATCTTGAAGAAAAGAGGGAGCATCTAATTGAAGTGTATATAGGGAGAGAAGGTTCAAACGAGAACACCTTCATTTTACGAGAACGCGAGAACATTTTTTTACTATAGACAATCACATGTAATACTACTATTCCATCACATATGATACACATGTGATATTAAATCAGAGACGTGAACGATTTTCAATGCGATCTTGATTGCGGGCCAAGTCGCCCTTACACCACTAAGCCCCTCACAAGTATTATCACATATGATTAGGGTGTTGTTGATATGATACTATAATCCATCAAGATTATCACATGTGATGCTAAATCATAGACGCAAACAACCTTTGACGTAGCCTAAGTCATAGAACACGTCGTCCACACCGTGAGGTCCAATCTTAACCAAAAATCAATAGATAAATTAGAAAATTTATAATTTTGGTAATTTTGAATTAAAATTTTAATGCAAGGACATTTTAGTTATTTTAAAACTCTCCTCTCTTCTCTCTCTGTCCCCCGTCCTCCGGCCACCGTCCCCCGTCCTCCGGCCACCGTCCTCCGTCCTCCGGTGATATTACAATGGTATCAAAATGCATCATATATGTGTTTGGGTATCACACGGAGGTCATTTGTGTGGTCGATCGGAGATATAACACAATGGTACCCCAATTGGTACTACATTGGGTATCACATTGCATCTTGTATGTATTTTGGGTATCACAACGTGGATGATCGGTATGTATTCCTTAAGTTTAGATTATGGATTTGATTTTGTTTTTAAGGTTTGAGTTGGTATCACAATGGTATCACATTGTGTATCACAATGATTACTTGGTACCGGTCGGAATAATGTTCATCGGAGGTTGGAGATCCGAGGTCGAAGAGAGGTGAGAGGAGTTCTTAGAAATATCTAAAATGCCATCTAATTATAATTTTAACTCAAATTACCAAGATTACTAATTTCCTAATTTATCCGTTGATATGTGGTTGAGATTGGATCTCACAGTTACAACAAACTAATCAGTTCTCCCTTGAATAGACCCCTATATATATATATATCTATATATATATATATCTATATCTATAGGGTCAAGTTCAAATGTTAACCAAAGTTTTTGTGTTAACTTTGTTAACCGATCTTGGTCATCCAATTTTTCAATAAACGGTTGTGATTAAGCATGATAAAAACTTATTTTTTTTAAATTTAAAATTTCATAAAGATAAGTGAACAAAGTATTTAGGTAAAAAAAAATTATGTAACTCTCATATCATTAATTAATTGGGAGTTACAAAATAAAAAATTCTATGATTTTTTTGTTAATTTATTTTTTGTTAATGTAAGAACCATATGAACACAACTATAAATATATGAACCATTGTGTCAAATACGAACAAAAATTTGACATATATATGAACTTGGACTGCATAGCATTTATGAACACAATATGAACATAATAAGAATAACTGCTACACGAAAGAAAAAAAAACAGGTATGAACACGATATGAACAGCTTGTGAACAATAGTTTCTTCATTATAAACACATTCAGAAGCGATCCTTTGTCAATTGGAGTTTTATACATGTATTGCATCCACACCGTTTAAGGTTCACCCCTTGTTCATATCGTGTTCACCTCTTGTTCATATCGTGTTCACCCTTGTTCATATCGTATAAAATATATGAACACATAATCTCAACGCTATGAACACCGGGTGCAAACACTTACACAAATATAAAGATTTGGTATCAAGCTTAAAAAATAACACTTGTGTTCATATGATAGAAGTAACATGAACACAACGGTTCATGATTCATAAAAGTCGGTAATATGACAATACGGAAATGGGTCGTGCATGTACTTCCATTTGAACATGTGAATTAGGTACGTACTTTAATAATTAAAGAAAAAAGCTATCAATACAAGATGAATTATAAAAAACACAACACATCGTAATGAACATAATTTCGATTAAAACGAATCTAAAAAAATAAAAAATATATTACCAAGACATTCGCTTTGGTTAATTTTTTCAATTCTCAACCTTGAACTCTAATTGTCATCATAAACCATTTTAATCTTCTCACTGTTGTCGATTATTTTCCATTGCGTTTATCCATATTAGCTTGATCGATACCAAAAAATTTTATTACCGTGTTTTCTAAGCGAATTAAATACTGATAAAACAATGAACATTGAATATCAATATTAAAAAAAATTAATATTATAAATGTATATTTTTTGGGATTTGATGATTTGTAACTCCCTATTAATTATTTGGGAGTTACATATCAAATCAATTTACTGAAATACCATTGTAATTAAAATGTGAACATGACATAAACCTACAAGAAGAATGAAATTTGATTGATTGTCATGGTTTTCAAAGTTAACACAAAATTGTTGGTTAACATTTGATCTTCCCCCTCTCTCTCTATATATATATATATATATGTATATGCCACGGGTTTTGGAGAAGAAGCAACATACACAATTTATTCTTTTCTTCAAAGATATATACTTATTGATTCTTTGAATTTCGAGCAAGTAAAATAGGGTGCAAATATATTTCGGTTTTCTTAAGTGCGCAAGAGATCTGAGACAATTTTACCGGGGTTGTTTTGTCCTGTGTATGGTGTGGTTGATAATCCGCTTACACAAATCTGAGCAGCGTCGCGAACGTCTTAAAAAGGGAGACCTAGTCTGAGACTCAACCCAGACATCATTCGGTAAATTCATTTTAATTTTGGAGTGAATTGTGGATTTTGTTCATGTATTTTGATATATTTTTTTCCTGTTAACTCTGTTAAATCAAGAATCATTTTAGCCTTTTTCCCCTCTTTTTCTATAAAAAAGTAAAAACAATATTTTTATATATACAGAAAAATACACACACACACACACACACATATATATATATACACGTGTGTGTATGTATATACATAACCATATAAAATAAATAAAATAAAATATTATTGTATAATTTGATTTGATTAAATTAAAAAAAAATCATATTAGATACAATTTAATTATATTGTTTTATTATAATTATGGAAAAATATATGATTTTATTGTGTTAATGTAATTAAAGTGTTAACTTAAACAAATCAAATTATAAAATCATATTTTATTTTATTTAGAACGAGTAAAACAAGATATAATTTTATTATTCATTTAAAATTTTAATTATATTAAAGACAACTTAATTTTGGGAAAAATTAGAAAAACCCAATAAACTATTATATTTTGAATGATTTAACTTTCATCAATTATTCTTTAAACGAAAAAACTATTAAACTTTTTCATTTTAAATGATTAAGTCCCTGGATGTTTTTTTGCATTAAAAACCATTTAATTTTCCTATTTTGAATAATTAAATCTCTGAACATTTTTTTACAGTAAATTAAAGCATCGAACTTTTTAAAAAATTGGTTACTTACATACTTTAAACTAAAAAAAACTACCTATAATCACTTATCTTTTGATTCTATTTCTATTGATGGATAAAAAATACATCAAAAAGAGGAAGATCGATGACAAGACCAACATCGTCTTAAACAATAATGGTGAACAAACGATGTTGGGAGCAACGGAGGCAGCGAGATGTTTTAATGGTTTAATATTTGAAAATGATAAAACTAATTTAAGTTTGTTTTGTACTTTAAAAGTTTCCTAGTCAGTTAAAGGTAGTTTAAAAAACGATTATAACAGCTTTTAAGAAGTTTGATGATTTATTTATTCAAAACAAATGTTTAGGGACTTAATTATTCAAAATGAGAAAGTTTAATGGTTTTTTCATTCAAAAAAATAGTTTTACACCTTAATCATTTAAAATGAGAAAGTTTAATGATTTTCAATTCAAAAAATTAATTTAGAGACTTAATCATTCAAAATGAGATAGTTCGTTTGGTCTCTCTAAACTTTTTACTTTAATTTTGTTGTTATTTTTTTTTATCATTGCAATGAACAAGCTTATTATCGATATTTTAACATCAAAATCATTAAGAAATGAACTCCAATTTTATAAGAAAAAGACAAAACAAAAAGACTAAAATGACCTTTAATTTAACGAGTCCTCGATTAATCAAAAGTAGCGTGACCAGAAGGAATAAACGTACCATTAGAGGGTGTTTGAGATTGTTTATTTGAAACAACTTATGCTTTTCTACAAAAGTTATTATCAACTTATTATAAGTTGAATGGTTTAACTTCTTTAAAAACTACTTATTACCAATTTAACACCGATATAAATTATTTATCAAACAGTCAAAAATATTTATTATCAATAATACATCTAAGTTATATTTTTAAGTACCAAACGCTACTCATAACTCTAATTCACTCTTGATTTTATTTTGACTCAACATACTCTATATGAAAGAATAAAATAGTGCGAAGAACGTTGAAGTCGGTCCATAGATGGAATCTACTCCTAATAGCGAAAGGTCTGTGGAGATGGTCGATTCTTCTGCACGAATAGAAGATCTCAAGTACCTGTCTGCATCGAATGTTAATGTCTCCAACTTTGTTTCTGTCAAGCTTTCCGGCGAATCTAATTACGGTGTCTGGAAGTCGCAGATGCTTTGCCTCATGGAGACTCGGAAAATGCGTGGAATTGTGGATCCCAAATTTGATGGTCCGGATGCTACGGACGTCGAGACCTTGAAACAATACGACAGCCTTCTCAAAGGTTGGATTTTCGGTTCAGTTAGCGAACACGTACTCAGGACTGTCGTAAATCTCGGATCTGCAATTGCTGTTTGGAAGAAACTGCAATTAGTCTTTGATCACGATGATAGCTTTCCACAAGGTACAGAAATTAACCGTTTTCTTTCCAACATTAAGCACCAATTTCCCACAGCAGAAACTAACCGTTGAATTGAAATTTTGATATGAGATGCAGATTCAGATTTACTGGAACAGTTCACGCTAACAGAAATATCAACAGTTACACAAGCAGAAAACATAGACGATATTCAGTTGCGTAAAGCTACAGTGGAAGGGCGGTGGTGGAGAGCAGAAGCCATATTGAAAAATGCTAAAATGGCAGCAACAGAGGCCATCAGCAACGATGGCAACACGATGCTTCACTTAGCGGTTGAATTAGGGCAGAACGATTTCGTCAAGAAGTTGCTGGACTTCATTGACGATGGAAACGAAATCGAGAAGCAAAATTTAGATGGGCGCACAGCGCTTCACATTGCTGCAATTGTTGGCAACACATATGCAGCGGAACTCTTGGTTAAGAAAAGGAAAGAATTGTTGGGAATTTCGGACCATAAAACACACGTACCGTTGCTCAGTGCTTATTACAATATGCAACTCAATACATTCATATATTTGTTGGAAGCCACCGAAATCAAGCACTGTGTTCATTCACGCCTTCATCCTGGTGTAAATCTTCTCATTACTGCTATTTTCACGAAACAATACGGTGAGTAGTTGGTATATCATATGATCCATCGATGAACTAACTAAAGATTCACATTTTCTCATATTCTTGCAGATTTAGCATCGAAGTTGGCCAAAGTATATCCTGAATTAGCGACGAATGATGATCAAGTATTGATGGCTATGGTTAAAACCTTTCCAAGTGAGCTTGGCTTCAGGGAAGCATTGATCTATCCATGTATATCTCAATTTTTTGAAATTTTATTGCTATAAAAACCTGAAGATACATTTAGACACATGCATTCCTCCATTGTTGGTGATACAACCATGTATATCTTGCAGCTTCGAACAAAGTCCAGCGAGAAATAGTCAAGACTAGTTCTTCACTGTTTTATTCGTACGAATTTTCGTTTGCAAGGGCTAAAGACATCTTATGGGAGATAAGAAGGTTTAAAAGCACCTATCACAGCTGGTATTTTCCAGAAATCGGTATGATATTACTTGGTGAGTTTCTGATAATTAACCACAAATGCAATTCAGAGATCAGTCAATATACTTGAAACTAGTTCTAATAATCTTTCTATTTCCTGTGCAATTCCAGCAGCCATGTTTTATCCAATTTATCAAATGATTCGTCTCCTCGTTTTGGTGCTTTTGTACCCCTTCTTTGTGCTGTATTTCCTCCTATGGAAGCTTTTAGCAAACATAGGTTAGTGATTACAGTGTTCATCATATCTGCTCACGAACTGATCGTATTTGACTTTTGAGATGGGAACTTGAGAAAATTTCCATTACTGGTAGGATGATCGTGTTTCACCTTCTATTGTCTAAATTGCAGTGCCACCAATTAAGCGTATAGAAACGAAGAAAAAAGACTACGAAGAAGCTAATTTTTTATTGAACTTGGTATGTGATGAAATCGACAAGTTGAACTTCTCTGGTAGATGTTACAGGAGACCGATTATTGAGGCTGCATGTCATGGTGTCTATGAGGTTGTTGATGAAATTTTATTCAGGTCACCTAAAGCAATTGGCTTTACAAACAGAAACGGGCATAACATTATTCAGTTAGCAATCATAAATCGTTCAGAAAAAATCTACAACCTTATCCGTCACACCATTAAACGTAAGGATTTTTATAGAAAAATAATGGATTCTTCTAAGAACAATATCTTACACTTGGCTGGAAGATTGGCACCTTCATTCGTACTCAGTCGTACCACAGGTGCAGCACTACAACTACAACGAGAGCTGCAATGGCGTAAGGTACATCCAGTATGAAGTTATAAATTGTGATCTTTTTGGTTCTCTAGTTGGATAAAGTAGAACTAGTTTAATTATACAGGAAGTGGAGAAGCTTATGTTGCCTACAGACCTTATAAAAGAGAATATAGACATGGAGACACCAGAAATGGTGTTCACCAGAGAACACGATCATTTGGTGAAGGAAGGCGAAAAATGGATGAAAACGACAGCAGAATCATGCAGCATCACTGCTGCGCTAATCACCACAATCGTATTTGCAGCAGCAATTACAGTACCAGGTGGAAGCAATCAAGAAACAGGCATCCCCTTGTTCAGGAAAGAAATCGCCTTCACTATTTTCGCAGTATCAGATGCAATCTCGCTGTTTGCATCTTCCACTGCTCTACTAGTGTTCTTATCCATCCTCACTACACGTTTTTCCGAGCAAGATTTTCTCGTCAGTTTGCCAAGACGGTTGATTATTGGTTTTTTCGTATTATTCCTCTCTACAAGTGCAATGATGGTAGCCTTTTGTGCAGTCTTGTTCCTTGTGTTTTGTGATCAAAGAGCGTGGATGGTGGCACCGATAGGTGTATTAGCCTGCTTGCCGATTACAGCAGTTGTTACTCTACAATTCCCCCTTGTGGTAGAATTGTTTCTATCAACATATTTCTCCTTTGGTAAGCAAAATTACATCGACCGTTGTAAATCAAATCTGAACAACATGCAATCTTTCTTTGATAGACTCGGAATCGAACACGAGTCGTGATGACCTGCTGTGTATATATGCAATTTGAAGTTCAATAGTGTAGTGTGTAACTTAAGAACATGTGATCTTCTTAAAATACACCAGCCCCCATATGGTCTTCTTTCCGGGTGGTCGTGTGATCCATTTGGTAGTTCAATTACCTTCAAATTCCCGTTACTCGATTTAGATCCTTAACTTTCCGACTGTACGTTGATGGTTCCGACCGATGCATGATTCGTAGAGGCGTGATTTTCATATTTTGGGTTATTACAAGAAGAAATGTGCAAAGCTTTATTTTCTGAAATATTCTTCTTTTAGATTTACACATCATTTGGTTAGCAATCTTATAAGATGCAATGAGCTTTTTACTGTGTGTTTAATGTCTCTATATATTACCGGGAAAGAGACGTTTACTAGGGGCGGATTGGGGGCATCACAACCATGGGGGAGGGAAACTAATCTATACTACCTTATAAATCAGATTTATCAAAAGTCTTAAAAACAATTTTTAATAAGGAAAATTGCACCAAAATGGAACCAATTTTCACTTGATTCCTATTTTGAGGAACCAACTTTCAAAATCATCATTTTGGGGAACCAACTTTCACCTGATTCTTATTTTGGGGAACCAACTTGCAAAATAATTATAGAAAAAATAACTAAAATTCGTTTTTTTTCCAAAAATTAATGCAATAAAATCTATTTTTCATTTCAAATCTCGTTTTTTTAATTCAGATATTAAATTGAAGATTTTTTTTGAAAAAAATCCAAATTACCACGATAAAAATTATTTTTTACTAATGCAATAAAAAAACCAATTTAATGGAAAAAAATTAATTGATGCAATAAAAAATAAATATTAAATATCACATTCAAGATTTTTATATCTAACCAATATGTGTCAATATTAAAGTTTAAATCAAATTTGGCAAATCCAATCAAAAGTTTGATAGAGACCCTTAAATTACCTGTTACATGTTCAACAGATCAACCAGACCCTTAAATAAACAAAAAGTTTGTTAGAGACCCCTAAATGAAGATTTTAAAAGTTGGTTTCCTAAAATAGGAATCAGGTGAAAGTTGGTTCCATTTCCCATTTTTCTATAATTATTTTGCAAGTTGGTTCCCCAAAATAGGAATCAGGTGAAAGTTGGTTCCCCAAAATGACAATTTTGAAAGTTGGTTTCTCAAAATAGGAATCAGGTGAAAGTTGGTTCCATTTTCGTGTAATTTCTCATTTTTAATGCACAAAGTATTATACATTTATGTACAAAGTCTTAAAAGTCTTAATGACAACTCATAATGCATTAAGTACTACTATTTTATGCATTCAAACTTAGAATATCTTAATCTACAATTAAAATAACATATAGTACAAGTTACGAATGCACATTATTAATTTTTTTTCATGTTCCTAAGATACTTTTGATACATTTCACTCATGCCTTCACCCTCTCACACCTCTATGTCTTCTCCTCATCCCCCAAGGTGAGATTCAAATTGATATTCACCATGAGTTATTAAAAGTTCTTCCATTCACCTCTCATTTAATTGGTCTAGAACTCTTCATCTCGCTCTCGATCTCTTGATTCTTTACTCTTGGTGTAAATCAAACACATTTGTGGAGTCGTTTAAATATGTTGAATTTTAAACTGTCATACAATGTTTTTCATCGATAGACTGTAATTAGAACCATAACTCTTATTTATTCAAATTGTATTAATATATAAAGACCAAGTGTAACTTATGTCATCGTTAAATCTTCTCTAATAAAACCAGTAAAACTTCAAAATCGTTAAAATTCACAGCTCCCGCCGCATTGTGCGGGTACACAACTAGTCTTTTATACAAATGGTTTAATTAATGTTTGTATATGTAGCGGTTTAATCATCATTTGAGAACTTCAAACTATATGAGATCCATAAGATTTATTTTAAATCACTGATTTAAATATCTCGAGTTAACGACTGATAGCTAACTGAGTTAGTCACAGGGACGAAAAACAAAAGGAATACAAACCACAAGGACGATGAACACAATTTCAAAAGTTCAGGGATGAAATCACAACTTTTGACAAACCATGGGGTGAAAATCGTATTTTACTCTTAAAACACATTATATAAAAAATGATCTTTTTCTTTTTAATTCGACATTCATATTGTTATATATAAAACTTCATGTGAAGGTCCAATGTACGTAAAAGAATCACGTTTGAACTTTGGCTTGCATATGTAGAACTTCAAATCCAACGGGAAATAACTTAACCCGAAGCAACCCAATGTGTAATCGAGTTGTAAAGTTTTTAAATCGTAGATATTGTGTTGATATTGAGTTACTATTATTTGAACCCAACTCAACGCGATGAACCCGATATCCATTTATTTCTTGGATTTAATATGATTGTTGAATTTCTATTAATATATACACTAGACAATTACAGTATCACGTATGCTATTCATATACACATATTTTCAATTTATTCACATCTATATATAACTCATTCGTATATATGTTCAGTAACTGTTAACATATATACGTAAATTGAGAAAACTAACTGAATGTGATATACGTAAGAAATATGAATAAGTTATATCAAATGGTTGATAATTGAAAAAAAAATATGAGTAGAGAAATAACATATTCAAGGTTAGAAGAATATTTTAATATACCAAAGTATCAACCTGACCAACCCGTACGGTTTGGGTTGACTTGGGTTGCACTTTCGTTTGGGTTGAGTTGGATTAAGATTTTTCAAACCGCAAGCATTGAATTGAGTTGGGTTGTTCAAATATTTTCAACCCGATCAACCCAACCCATGAGCACCCTTAATAAGTACCATACATGTAATTCACTCTAAATAAAGTAATTAGCAAAACAATTTAATAATAAGATTAAGATATTTTATTTAGTTTATAATTTCATAGAAATTTTCTTAGAAATTAATAAAATAGAATTATGTTTAAATAAAAAATAACAATAGACATTTAACAAAATCAAGTTGAAGTTTATAGAAGTTATTGCCTAAAAAGGTGTTTAAATAAGTGATAATAAATTACTTTATAGTTACAGACCAAAATTTTATTTTTCTATTTAAAATTATTGTAATAAATTTATAAGACGTTTTTGAGAATTTTAACAATTTTTTTAAAAGACTTTTAAAACATACAAATGTTTGGTGTATAAACTTAAGTCGTATAAAATATCTGATGTCTTATAAACCCGATTCTATTATAGTGTCAATACAGTTAAGAATTGCATTGTTTCCACCGATCACCGAGCATTAACCTAGTACCACCAATAACTACAACAATACTTCATAGCTTCACAAGCTCATGCCAACACCCTTCGACCCACAATGGCTTGCCCCATCTACCACTTTCTATACTCATGTTCTTAGTTAAGGGGACGTTTACCAAACGCTTACTCAGGTAAGTGAATACCAAGTCACATTACCTTACCAGATGAATGTAGTAATGATCAAAAATCTAATCCGGTAAGAACGAAACAAAGACCAAGAGTCTTACCCGTTAAATGAGGGCGACGATTCTTACCACGGTAAGAGCGATACAAAGACCAATAGTCATACCCGTTAAGTGAGGGCAACGACTCTTACTATGGTAAGCGCTAACCGGGTAAATTGTTGCATAAGATATCATTTTAGTGGACTAAAATCTTATCTGGTGAATAATGATAATGTTAAATTTTACCCGTAAACACTTACCTAATAAGTGTTTAGTAAACGACCCCTAATTATTGCGTCCTCTCCGACGGATATCAAAATCATTAAAAAGAGTTGACCATTAAAAATGTATAACTCATAGTCTAGTAATTAAAATAATTTTTGTTCCTCAGTTATTGGATCTTGGGTCCTTGAACCATGGTTCATGCACATGTTTTTTCAAAATTTTCATGTTCAAATTAGGTAGAAAACTAAGGTGCCGTTTATCAAATATAAATTCGGTAAGTGTTTATCGGTAAAATTTAACATTATTATGTACTTACCAGATAAGATTTTAGCCCACCAAAACGACATAATATACAATAATTTACCCGGTAAGCACTTACCGTGGTAAGAGTCGTCGACCTCGCTTACCGGGTAAGACTCTTGATCATTGTCTCGCTCTTACCGGGTAAGATTTTTGGTCCTTACTATATTCATCCGGTGAGGTAATGTTACTTGATAAACGCTTACCCAGATAAGCGTTTGGTAAACGGCCCCTAAGATATATACCTATCTATACTATCTTATTAAGCAAATTTAACAAAAGTCTTAAAGTCTTAAAATTCTAAATGACCAAAATACCATTTATACTCATTTTTTCACCCCCTCCTCTCCTCACATACACACACCCTCCCACATACATTCATTCTCTCACAACCGATTTTTTTTAAATTATAATTTTTAATTTACACTTTATACCCCTATAATTAATTAATTAATTTACTTTATGTCTTTTACTTTTAAATGTTTCATTTTAAACCTTTATCAAATTAACATACATAATCATATATCAATTAAAACATGTTTAAAAAATACATTTTTATTTTAACAAGTTACACCATTATAATCGTCTCGTTAATATATTCGAAATAAGTCCAATATTGAATAGTTTTTGACTTAATTATATTATTATATATTATATATACTGTGAAAAAATATTTTTAATATTTACGATTTATACTTTTATAGTTATTTATTTATATATATACTATATATTTTGGGGTTAAGCTATCCAAATTGCACTGTATAATATGTTTTGAGTTAATATGTTCTTGGGTTTTTTTTGAAATATATATATACATGTATTAATTCAATCTTAATCTGAGTTTTTGGACAAGAAAGAGGGTAAACAGTTGAAATTTTATTCTAAAACCCATCTTTTTTTGTCTTTTCATGGCATATGATTTGTCAAATTTGTAGTTTTCTTTATTGATTTTGAGTGTTTATCTTAAAACTCAAGTTTCTTGGTTCTTTACTCTTGGTGTAAATCAAACACATTTGTCGAGTCGTTTAAATATGTTGAATTTTAAATATATTGGATTTTAAATTGTGATACAATTTTTTTCATCAATAGTCTGTAATTGGAACCATAACTCTTATTTATTCAAATTGTATTAATATGTAAAGACCATGTATAACCTATATCATCGTTAAATCTTATCTTATAAAACTAGTGGAACTTCAAAATCGTAAAAATTCATGGCTCCCGCCACATTGCGCGGGTACACAACTAGTGATATATTATTAAGAGCTTAATTAATTAACCATGATACAACTTTAGACTTAATAAAAGATCTCGAATCCAACTTCCTTATTAAGCTGTTAAGAAAACAGATAAGAACCAACGACAAGGGTGGTGCTCGATTGGGTTAAGCTTCGACTCTAAAAGTCAAAAGTGACTGGTGCTCCCAGGTTCGAATCCAAGTAGAAATAAAAATTCCCTTGTGGCCACGAAAGTTTGAATCCAATTCTATATGTATGCTTCTTCCTGTCGTGCAGTCCCCACCCCCCAATATCTGCTCCAGACCACATCCTGTACATTAGCTACTCCAGCAGGTAACCATCCTTCATTGCCCATTCTGGATGAATGTTGTCGCATGTTTTTCGGATTTGATTTACAACGGTCGATGTAACTTTGCTTACCGAAGATGGGGCGATATGTTGATAGGATCAAGTCGACCACGAGGGGGAACTGTAGGGTAACGATAACTGCAATCGGCAAGCCGGCTAATACAGCTATTGGTGCCACCATCCATGCTCTTTGATCACAAAACACAAGGAAAAGTATTGCACTAAAGGCAACCATCATTGCACTTGTACAGAAGAATAACGAGCAAAGACCGATGATCAACCGTCTTGGCAAACTGACAAGAAAATCTTGCTCCGAGAAACGTGCAGTGAGGATCGATAAGAACACTAGCAGTGCAGTAGAAGACGTAAACAGTGAGATCGCGTCTGCTACTGCAAAGATAGTGAAGGCAATGTCATTCCTAAACAAGGGGATACCCGTTTCTTGATTGCTTCCACCTGGCACGGTGATTGCTGCTGCAAATACGATTGTGGTGATTAGTGCAGCAGTAATGCTGCATGATTCTGCTGTCGTTTTCATCCACTTTTCTCCTTCCTTCATCAAATCCTTGTGTTCCCTAGTGAACACCATTTCGGGTGTCTCCTTATGGATGTTCTCTTTCATAAGCTCCGTAGGAGACATGAACTTCTCCACTTCCTATAGAATTCAACCACTTGTACTTTATGTTAGAAATAAGTTAGAGATATGACAGTTACAATTATGGTAGTTTTTTGTCTGACAGTTATTTTTAACAGGTACATCGTTTGGTGAAAGGTTGTGTCGGTTCATTATGTATATATATATGTTGGATAATACCCATTGTACATTCGGAGTAGTTGGTGTTAATAAGAAAATACTGTTATAGCAAACTCCCTTTTTATGCATGTGCA
>NW_020200596.1:196955-206660 GCF_001531365.2 Cynara cardunculus var. scolymus
CAGATTACTTTTGTTCATATCAAAAGTTCAACGTATACTTGATTTTTCTTCTGTGTATCTCCAACACTTTATGCAACTAGAGACCCAAAAACAGCAAGGTGTTATTAATTCATAACGTAGTTGTAACATACCTTGCGCCATTGTAGCTCTTGCTGTAGTTGCAGCGCTGCACCGGTGGTTCGACTGAGTACAACCGAAGGTGCCAATCTTCCGGCCAAGTGCAGAATATTGTTCTTGGAAGAATCCATGATTGAAAGATCCGTACGTTCAACAATGTGACGGATAAGGTTGTAGACTTTATCTGAACGGTTTATTACTGCTAACTGAATAATGTTATGCCCGTTCCTGTTCACATAATCAATTGCTTTTGGTGACCTTGATAGAATTTCGTCAACAACCACATAAGCACCTCGACATGCAGCCTCAAGAATTGCTGGCCTATAAATGAGATGCCGAGTACCAGAAGAGGTATGCCGGTCGATTTGATCGCATACGAAGCAAAACATCTGTTTCGCATCTTTGTAGTCTTTTTTCTTCTTCTCGATACGTTTAATTGGTGGCACTACAATTTAAACACTTAAGTTAAAACACCATCACTGTAGGGTTGGTCTAAATTATGTCAAGTTCCAATCGAGAAACCGATTGGTCATGAGCGGATTAACACTATAATCACTTACCTACAGTTGCTAAAACCCTCCACAGGAGGAAATACAGCCCAGAGAAGCCGGAAAAAAGCACTAAGCTGAGGAGACGGATCCACTGGTATATTAGATAAAATATAGCTGCCGAAAATGCACAGGAAATAGAAAGTATGTTAGTGTCAATTAGAAATAGTTTCATGCATATCGACTGATCTCTGAATTGGATTTCTGGTTATCAACAGCAGCTCACCAAATACCATCATGATGATTTCTGGGAACAACCAGCTGTAACGGGTTCTTTTAAACCTTCTCATCGCCCAGAAGATGTCCTTTCTGGCACTTTTATATAAAATTCCAGACGAATAAAACAGGGACGAACTACTATCGACTATTTTTCGACAGAGGCTGTTCCAAGCTGCAAACCATACATGTATCAAAATGTATCACCAACAATGCAGGAATATATACATGTATCTTCAGTCTTTGTAGCAACAAAATTTCTTGGTTTAGAAAAATAGATTAGACACATACAAGGATAGATCAATGCCTCCCCGAAGCCAAGCTCACTTGGAAAGGATCTTACAGTAGCCATCAATACTTGATCATCTACCGTTGCCAATTCAGGATACGCACGGACCAAAGACGCTGCACGTACTGCATGAACGTATATGAAAAAGTGTGAATCATCATATTAGTTGGTCGATTGATTATATGATCTACTAAACTACTCACCGTATTCTTTCGCGAGAATAGCAGTGATGAGAAGATGGATGCCAGTTCGGACACCAGAACCAGGATAAAGGCCTAAAGGAAGTTGCTGCTGCTTGGTTTGTGTGGCTTCCAACAAATACACAAACGTATCCAGCTGCATATTGTAGTAAGCACTGAGCAAGGGTACGTATGCTTTATGGTCCGAAATTCCCAACAATTCTTTCCTTTTCTTAACCAAGAGTTCAGCAGCGCGTTTGTTGCCAACAATTGCTGCAATGTGAAGCGCAGTGCTCCCATCTGAATTTTTCTTCTCAATATCTCTTCCCTCACGTATAAAAGCTAGCAACTCCTCCACGAACTCATTCTGCCCTTTTCCAACCGCTAAGTGAAGCATTGTGCTGCCGTCATTGCTGATGGCCTCTGTAGCTACCTTTGCAGATGTTCTCAGTATGGCTTCTGCATCCCACCAATTCCCTTCCACTGTAGCTTTGTACAGCTTATTGTTGTCTTCGGTGTCATATTTGTTCTCCGTTAATGTCACTGAGGTCGTCTTCTTCTCTGTAATGGTACTCGGTTTCCTGGAAGCTGAATCTGCATCTAATTTCAAATTTTCAGTTCAACAAAAAGTAAGTTTGTCCATAGGTGGTGCTGAACTAATAATAGAAATGGAGATGCACCTTGTGGAGAGCTTTCTTGTTGATCATAGATGACTTTTAGTTTCCACCAAACGTCTCTTGCAGATTCAAGTTTTACAACAGTCCTGAGCACATCTTGGTTGAGTGAACCAAAAATCCAACCTTTGAGCAGGCTTTCGTATTGATCCAACCTCTTGAGATTGGTAGCAGTAATGGCGAATCTAGAAACTTTGCCCAACAGGGGCATGCCCTGATTGTCGTCTTTGTCCTGTACCATGTCACGCATTTTTTGACTGTCCATGAGGCACAGCATCTGCTCCTTCCAGACATGGTAATTGCTGTCGCCGGAAAGTTTTTCGGAAACAAAGTTGGAGACATTAATGTTTGTTGCGTAAAGGAATTCCAGTTCTTCGATTTGTGCAGAATAATCGGTCATCTGAAGAGAGTTATTTCTTTTACTATTTGATGCGTGCAGGTCCTTGGAGTCTTGCATTTCTGCAGAAACATCAAAGTTCAGAATTTCAATTCCATGGATGTTTTTCTGCACGTAGGTGCTTAATATTTTAAAGAATATGGAGATTTACCTGCTTCTGGAGAACTTTTTTCGGGATCGTAGTATTAGAATGTATTTATAGTATAGATTGTATAGATATTCTAGATTATTCGTTTTCTTGTTTATCTCTTGCCTAATATTGAGGCATTGAAATTATATATATTGTATGCTTGATTCATGGATTGACACAGAGAAAATTGTGGGTCTTTGGAAACTTTTATGGTATCAGAGCCTATTACCTTTTACCCTAATATTGCCGTCACAACCCTCTTCCTCGGATCCCTGCAAATTTTATTTTTTATTTCCTTTAATTCTTACTCACGATCAAGATGACCAGCACCGGTAACGTCACAGAAAGCAGCACCAAACTCAAGCCCCTCCATCCGGCATACAACGTTACGAACATCAACAACAAAGTTAGAACGCTAGATGGCACAAAGATCACATACTCAACTTGGGTTAAGTTGTTTCGGTTACATGCTACGGCATACAAGGCTATGGATCACATCACCAATGTACCTCCACCGGAAAAGGACGCTCCTGAATATGCGGAATGGAAGGAGGTTGATTCTCTTGTCCTACATTGGATCTATAGTACTGTCTCCGATGAGATCGTGGTTCGCYTCATCGAGAACGACACCACAGCTAGGGCAACCTGGATCAAGTTACGGAACATGTTCCTYAGCAACAAAAGCTCTCGCGCCGCARCTCTTGAGCACGAGTTTACRAACTTAACGYTGGCGAAGTGCTCCTCCATCGATGAATATTGTCAAAAACTGAAGGATCTTGCCGAACAACTTGAAGACGTGGATAACCCGGTAAGTGARACTCGTCTTGTTTTGCAGATGGTTCGTGGCCTACCGGCTRAATATGAGATAGTGGCTACATTCCTCAACCAAACCTCACCATCATGGGATGAGGCTAGAAACCGCCTACAGCTAGAACAACATCGACAAGCGGTCCTGAAAAACCCCGACCGAACAATCAGCTTGGTTAACTCCTCAACAAAACAACACCACTACACCTCACTACCAAACTCCCACACCAAACTACCAACCCAACTCTCAGCCTCCGCATGACCCCAATCGCCAACAATACTACCATCAAGACACCAACAGAGGCCGCGGTCGCGACCGTGGTTCAAACTGGCGTGGCGGTCGTGGTCGTGGGAAGGGCCGTGGCTCGGGCCAGCGTCCACAATGGTCGGGTCAGTGCTGGTACAATGGACCCACTCCCTACAGTCAGTGGAACCCGCCCCCATCTCCCTATCCCTCACAGTCGTGGTATGGGCCTCATGCCCAATTCGGTAACCTAGCTTCAGCCCAACAACCCATCTACCCGAACTACCCACCTGTTGGCCCCTACTTTTCTCACCAAAGCCCATCTCCTAATGCTGGCCCTACTCCCTCTTCGGCCCACTTCAACCAACAGGCTGCGCTAAATGCAATGAGCCCAGTGGACCTACATCAAGCCTTTACAAACTTGCAGGTCTCTCATGATCCAAATTGGTACATGGATACCGGGGCTACGACTCACTTAACTGCAAATCCAGGTAAAATTACGACCCCTATGACGTTCTCTTCAAACACTATATTTGTTGGTAATGGTCATYGTTTGCCSATCTCGGGGTCCGGTAATAGCTTGCACCCCATCCTAAATAAAACCTACCGCTTACTAAATATCCAACATGCACCAACCCTTATCAAAGATTTACTTTCCGTTAGACAATTTACTCGTGATAACCAAGTTTCTATCGAATTTGATCCCTATGGTTTTTCTTTGAAGGATCTCAAGACGGGTACCCACCTTTCCCGCCACAATAGCACGGGGGACTTATATCCATTCTCTCCACYAACACAAGCCCTTAGCACATCATCTTCYGCTCCTCCCTGGCATAAYCGTCTCGGTCACCCTGGTGCTAATATATTAGATTTTCTTTCTCGTCATGCTATTATTGATTGTCATAAGACTAGTAATTCTTTTGTGTGTCCGTCATGTCAACTTGCAAATAGTAAACGGTTACCTTTTTTCCGAATCTAGTTCCATTACTTTTGCTCCGTTTGATTTAATTCATTGTGATTTGTGGACCTCACATGTGTTGAGCAATTCTGGCTATAAATATTACATGGTTTTAATTGACAACTTTTCTCAATACGTTTGGATATACCCTCTTAAATATAAATCAGAAACCTTTTCCACTTTCGCCAACTTCCACAAACTCATTTGCACCCAGTTTAACCGTGTCCTTAAAACCCTACAATGTGATTTAGGGGGGGAATTCGATAACAACAACTTCAAAACCTTTGCTCAAACCCATGGTCTCATTATGCGGTTTTCTTGCCCACAAACCTCCCCCCAAAATGGTAAAGCCGAGCGAATGATTAGATGACTGAACGACATCATCCGCTCTCTCCTAATTCACGCCCACATACCACCTACCTTTTGGGTGGAAGCCCTTCATACGGCCACATACTTACACAACATCCTCCCATCCAAACGATTGAGATATACCACTCCCGCCTACATACTCTTTCACCGTCATCCAACATACGACCATCTACGTGTTTTTGGATGTGCGTGTTACCCAAACACTTCCGCCTCTCAACCCCACAAACTTCACCCCCGTTCTATTCGATGCATTTTTCTTGGCTATCCACCCGGCTATCGTGGTTATCGTTGTCTCGATCCCACCACGGGACGTGTCCACCTATCTCGTCATGTAATTTTCGACGAACACACTTTTCCGTTCAACCACCCGTCCACTCCTACTACCTATACTTTTCTTGACGAGGACCCATCCCCTCTCCCATCACCCCAACTGTACCCCACATCTACCCCTGCCCAGTCCGTACGACCCAACTCCCCCTTGCATCCGGCCAGCCCACTAGAACCCTCATCACCCCCCCAACCTACTGTTCCAGCAGCTACCTCAGTCACCCACCCTCCACCGCCCCTTAACACTCATTCCATGACCACCCGTGCGAAACAGGGTGTGTTCAAACCCAACCCCAAATATTCCTTATCAACCACCCACACCTCAAATAACATCTCACCCGTACCCACATCCTACCTTAAAGCTTTATCGGATCCGAATTGGCTACGTGCCATGAACAGTGAATTTAGTGCTTTGCAGGAAAATCATACGTGGGATCTCGTTCCCAGGCCATCAGATAGCCCGGTGATTAGATGTATGTGGCTATTCCGACACAAGTTCAAGTCCGATGGCATTCTGGAATGGTACAAAACCCGTCTGGTTGTTAATGGTAAATCACAGACGGTGGGCATCGATTGTCATGACACGTTCAGCCCGGTGGTTAAACCGGCCACTATACGAACAGTGTTGAGCTTGGYCGTCTCTAAACAGYGGYCGATACATCAGTTAGACGTTAAAAATGCTTTTCTTCATGGGCATCTTGAAGAAACGGTTTACATGCATCAACCACCGGGATTCGTTAACGCGAATGCCCCCTCTCATGTCTGCAGACTYAAGAAGTCTCTTTACGGGTTGAAACAAGCCCCCCGGGCATGGTATACCAGATTTTCTACGTTTATTCTATCCCAGGGATTTCGTAACAGCATCTGTGATACGTCACTGTTTATTTACCGCCAAGGGGGGCGCATGGCATACTTACTTTTATATGTGGATGACATCATCCTAACTGCCTCTGACAGCTCTTTATTACAACATATTATTACTCTTCTCTCCGGCGAGTTTGCTATRTCCGACCTCGGGCCTTTACATCACTTCTTRGGGATCACGGTTACCCGAGACAGCTCCGGATTGATTTTATCTCAGACCCAGTATGCTCGCGATATTCTCCACAGGGCTGCCATGTCATCATGCAAACCATGCGTTACACCGGTTGATACGTCATCCAAGCTCAGTGCCTCCGATGGTGCGCTTCTAGCCGACGGCACCCAGTACAGGAGCCTCGCGGGTGCACTACAATATCTTACTTTTACTCGCCCTGATATAGCATATTGTAGTGCCTCCGATGGTGCGCTTCTAGCCGACGGCACCCAATACAGGAGCCTCGTGGGTGCACTACAATATCTTACTTTTACTCGCCCTGATATAGCATATGCAGTACAACAGATCTGTCTATTTATGCATGCTCCTCGCGAACCACACTTTGCATTCATGAAGCGCATCCTTCGTTATATCCAAGGCACCCTTGATCATGGTTTGCGCATACATGTCTCCCGTGCTCAGTCCCTCACAGCGTATTCTGACGCCGACTGGGGCGGATGTCCGGATTCCAGACGCTCAACATCCGGGTACTGTATTTTTTTGGGAGACAACCTTGTCTCATGGTCCTCCAAACGGCAACCCACCATTTCCTGATCTAGTGCTGAAGCCGAATACCGAGGTGTCGCCAACACCGTTGCCGAAGCAAGTTGGCTCTGTAACCTACTTTTAGAGCTTCATGTGCCTATTTCTAAGGCCACTGTTGTCTACTGTGACAACGTATCTGCAATTTACCTTACTCAGAACCCAGTTCAGCACCAGCGTACCAAGCACGTTGAAATCGACATACACTTTGTTCGGGAAAAGGTGCAAATCGGCCATATTCGTGTGCTACACGTTCCTTCATCTTCTCAATTCGCCGATATATTCACAAAAGGGTTACCTAGACAATTATTTCAACATTTCAGATTCAGTCTCAACGTTCGCTCTCCTACCATTCAGACTGCGGGGGACTATTAGAATGTATTTATAGTATAGATTGTATAGATATTCTAGATTATTCGTTTCCTTGTTTATCTCTTGCCTAATATTGAGGCATTGTAACTATATATATTGTATGCTTGATTTATGGATTGACACAGAGAAAATTGTGGGTCTTTGGAAACTTTTACGTAGATGGATTTTAGTTTAATCCAAACAGCTCTTGCAGATTCGATGTCTACAACCATGCTGAGAACATCATCGCTAAGTGAACCAAAAATCCACCCTTTCAGAAGGTTGTCGTACTGTTTGATGGCATCGGGGTGCATAGCCCCGGGACCATCAAATTTGGGATCTACGATGCCATGCATTTTCTGAGTCTCCATGAGGCAAACCATCTGCGCCTTCCAGACATGGTACTTCCGGTCGCCGGAAAGTTTCTCGGAAACAAAGTTGGAGACGTTAACATTTGATGCGTACAGGTACTTCAAGTCTTCTATTCGCGCACCAGAATCGGCCATCTCCAGAGACTTATTTCGCTCACCATTTGATGAATCGCCCATCTCGAGAGTTCTTGCTATTATCGGTTGACTCGATGTGTACATGGTGTATTATGGTCTTAACTCTTATCCATAACTCTCCTTCAGAGTTCAGACCCAACAAACCCAGAGACAAATGCATGAATGATCAATAAAAATAATTTATATATATATATATATATATATATGTATATATATAACTCTCCTTCAGAGTTGACCCAACAAACCCGGAGACAAATGCATGAATGATCAATAAAAATAATATATATATATATATATGGTTGGGTTCACGTGAGACTAAAGGTTTTTCGTGAGACCGGTAAGATCAATATATGTTCATTGATCAACTTTATAAGCTACTGATATAATGGTCTAAAGTTGCACGGTGACAATTTTATGATTATTGAGAAGTCTCGTGGCGTTTATGAATGTTCAGATCGTCAGATTGTAGATCTAATCCAAGGGTTGAGAATTGGTCTTACGCCTTTCACGAAAAACCCTTGGTCTCACTTGATCCCAAGTTTATATATATATATATATACACACACACACACACACACACACACACACACACACACACACACACACGAGAGGTTTACTTTGCAAACCACGTTATGTGTACAAATCGTACAAATCTCATTCAATCAATCATAATTTTTCATTTTGTTCATTTTTTTGTAATTATGAGAGGTTGGTTAATCATTTTTATTGTAGAGGGTGTTAATAATTGATATTATCATCCTCATTATTTTAATTTTAAAAAAATACATGGAGCAGTTTCATTAAAAGTTCCATTAAAAGGCAGGATCTGGATCGTTAAGAGGTGAATCTTGTTTGTTCAAAAAAGAGTCTGCCTCTTAATAGTTCCAAAACTCTCTAAATGATTTTGTATCATAAACATCCCTTAACCATTCAGCGCCCTAATTTCATTATAAAAAGTTACCAAACAATTATATTTCATTTTGAACTATATCATGAAAGCCTCTTAATCATTCTGATCACTTAATCATTCAGCAACTGTCAAACAACCCCTAAGTATTATATGAAACAATTTCATCAAAAAAGTATTATATGAAACAATTTTATCAAAAAAAAGTATTATATGAAACAATTTAATCAAAAAAAGTATCATATGAATTTTTTTTTACAAGATTAGACAATTTCATAAAAAAATTTCATAAGATTAAACAATGAAATCTACGGATAAGGGTGGTTTGCAGGATTTGTACAAATTGAATTGTTTGCATTTGATCGCTCATCTCTCTCTATATACATATATATATATATATATACATATATATACATATATAGATGTTGGTTATTATACAATCCTTGACATTTGTGCAACCAATACAACTCAATCTCAACCGTCCGTTTCATTTGATTAACATGTGATTTCATAGCACTTTTTATTGTTTTCTAATATGAAGTATCAATCATAATTAATGAACCATATTCATCTTCCATAAATATTCAAATCATAATAAATGAACTCTCATCATTTCTATAAATATCTCAATATATTGGATTGTATTGGTCGTACAAATGGAATGAGTTGTATTTGAAACAAACTCTACATATATATATATATATATATATATATATATATGTGTGTGTGTGTGTGTGTGTGTATGTATATATATAGGGCACATTCAAATGAAAACGTGTATTTCTAAGAAATCGTGTAAAACAATTTCGACCAATAGGAAAATTCTTTTTTTTTTTTCTAATTAAATTTAATCAATAAGAATATTTCGATCATTTATAATATTTTCTGTTAAATATGAAAGTTATTTTTTATTAAATATGAAAGTTATTAATTAATATATCATTGGCCAATGGGTAGACATTAGGGGTGCTCAAAAACCCAATGAACCCGATGAACCCGACCAACCCAACCCGAATTTTAAAAAAAAACTCCAACCCGAGGTAACCCGATGCATGATCGATAAAAAAA
>NW_020200597.1:0-1506 GCF_001531365.2 Cynara cardunculus var. scolymus
AGAACCTCTGTGATAGACAACAGAGGTTCTGTCACTCTTCACTTGTGTGATTTAAACATCTTCTGTTGTTCGTCCTCTGTGGTCTTTTGTGGTAGAACATCTTCTGTCAACACTTGCAGTATTTACTTTTTCCATACAAAAACATTAAATGAAATGAGAGCTAACAATCTCCCCCTAAGTATGAAAAAGTAAAATTGGAAATTTAAATGCAAGAAATGACTTAATTGAAAGAATTACAAGAGGAGATAAAAGATCATCCTCTGAAAAGAATTACATAATGAAAAGAATTACAAAACTGAATTACAAAATTGAATTACAAAACTGTGATGCATAGGCCAAAAACTGGTACAGAAGGTTTATCAAACAACAGATTCTGGAAAGTCGTCTACTGCGTATAGCATATTAGCCTTGATCGTTCTGTAGACGTTGAAGATCCATTCTCTGAAGTTGATTWGCATCTTGATCGCCTCCAAAATGCAAGACACTTCGCTCATCCTAAGATGTCCTCTTTCCACCTCTGCCGCTGCTCTTCTGAATATCCATTCTAGCGTCTCTGTAGAGTACTTATGTGATTCTGTTGGATCATAGAATCTTAGAATTTCATCCTTATTCAAGTACACAAACTCAAAAATGGGGTTGTGAATAATGGAGTTTGGATGATACCAAAGTATCCAACCAGGCCTGCTGTATGGAGAGGAGATCTTTAGATCTCTTTGGACCAACCTTACTGCGAGCTCGAAGTCCTTCTGGCTGTAGTATCTTACTTGTGTGTGCATGACCTCAACCAGCCTTCTGAGTGATATTGAGTAGCTTGACCTCCTCTCCATGTAGATGTTGAGAATTTTGTGCATGTAGATAACATCAAACACATAGAGGTTGTGGAGGTCAGCGTCTATGAATGTATAAAGGTTGCCATCTTCCCTCCTTACTACATACTGAGCATAGAGCACCGTCTTCTTTAGCATAGACCTTGGARAAATTGTCTCTATGGAAGTGATCATGTGCTCTGAGAAGACTTACTCACGAGGCCTTGTGAGCTTAGAGAACTGGAACTTGGCGGCGGCAGAAGGGATCCCTGTAAGCTCTGGATCATAGGGAGGCTCTGTGTCTGCTGCAGAGTACCTCCACACTCGAATTTCTTCCATATTAGTAACAGGCTCTGTTCGGACTTTTGGCATTGGAATCTTGCTCATTGATTCGAATATTTCAGAAACCCTTCCTACCGTGGCGGACTCTGGCACCTTGGCTTCCTTTTCTTCCATAATTGGCCTCTCGGTTGACCCTTCTGCAAGGATGGGTTTGACGGTTCCTTGTAGAGCGTCAAACGTACCCGTGGACGACTCTTGGACTTGTGGGAATTGTGATGAAGAACCTTCTCCGGCTCTGTGAGGGATGGGGCCTCTGCCCTTCCATACTTGAGCCTTTGCCAGAGATGCCTTTAAAGCTTGAAGGAGCGCTGGGTCGTCGCTGTATTCTTCTTCATTTATTGCCTGTGGAGTCTCTGTG
>NW_020200597.1:2533-3940 GCF_001531365.2 Cynara cardunculus var. scolymus
CTGTAATTGACTTGCATGTTCTTATTGACAGAGGACCATTTTCCAGAACCTCTGTGAGAGACATCAGAGGTTCTGTCGCACTTTACTTGCTCGAATATAAGGGTTCTGTCGTTAGTCCTCTGTTGTCTTCTGTGGAAGATATCCTTCTGTCAAGACTTGCAGAATACTTTTTCTATATTGGGCCCTCGTTATATTGGTCCCTTCGAAATAGCAGAAAGTATTGGACTAGTGGCATAAAAGCTAAATTTGCCCTCGGAATTAAGCACTATCCATGATACATTCCATGTATCGAATCTCAAAAGATGCCTAACAGATGAAACTCAAGTGATGCCATTGGAAGATGTGCAAGTTAACGATCAACTGCGTTTTCTTGAAAAACCCATAGAGATCATGGATAGAGAAGTTAAGCAGTTAAAGCGTAACAGAATCCCCATGGTAAAAGTTCATTGAAACTCAACGCATGGACTGAAGTACACGTGGGAAAGGGAAGACTCCATGAAAAGAAAGTATCCCCACCTGTTCTCAAGCTAATCATGATTTGGATTTTCACGATTAAATTTCTGGACGAAATTTTTCTGGATTGGGGAGACTGTGACAACTCTGCATTGTGGGATTTCGGTTAGTACTTTATTTCAGGATCCTAATTGAAAACTAAGTCTTTTTAGGATTTAGCCTTGATGACCAGAGATCGTCTTGTTTAATTAGTCTGATTAGATCATGTTTCGACGGTAGCTAACCAAGTTAGTTCGTGCAATGCCAAATAGTCTTGAAATATTTCACATAAAAATAAAGCTGTTATTTTAGTCTCGTTCTTTTAAAATTCAAAATTTTCCAAAGCTTCAATTTTCTTTTATTTATTTAGTTGCCTATTATTATTTTGAAAGAATGGAGTTTTAAAAATCTTTTGTTAAAAATTGTTTTGTTTGTTGTATTTATTGGGGCCTTATATTTAATAAATAAAAGCCTTCTTGGGATTGGACCTTTAGAGTCAGCCCATTTCTTCTCTTGAAGCCCCATATAAATACCCCTTTTTCTTTTGAAAATTCTTCATTCTTCAAAAGTTCCAGCCATTTCGTTTCTCTCACTCTATCATTCATCACCTTCCAACCGATTCCATCTCCTTGCAAGGTTTCGAAGATTTCTACTGTTCTTGAGATTTTTTCTTATCATTCGACCAAGAAAAGGTATTTTTTAAAAAGCTGTTTATTATCTTTAGTTGTTCGAAACTCGTTATCCTTTTCCCTACTCGATTCTTTGAGTAAGATTTATGGGATTTAAAGAGGAGAGATTATTCATCAAAGACATGCATGTGTCTTCATTGGGATGATAATCTGTGACCCAAGATTCTTTAGTCCCTAGGGAAGAAGAAGAGAGTTATTGCATGTAAGGTCCGATCATATCCTAGGA
>NW_020200597.1:5170-6814 GCF_001531365.2 Cynara cardunculus var. scolymus
GTTTTTATTTTGAACAATTTGAAATAGTGCTATTTATAGCTGTTGCTAAGACTCGCTTGCCTGTTTGCATCCCGTGTTTCCGCTTTAGCGGGGTGTGACATAGTGGTTGATAGGATGGAGTTCCATTGAATTGTTAGAAAACCGATGGATAAGAATTCATTCTCTAAGGACTCTAGTGCAACCAGAAGCTCTGGTCTCACGACCAGAAGCTCTGGTAGTATAACCAGAGGTTTGACCAGAGGATATAGTCTGTTTGCCATGACTTAGTTTTATTTAGAAGCTTCTATTGAATCACTAAGCTTATGCTAGAGGATGCACCTTAGTAACTAAGATTGTTCATGTCATAGATCCCTGCAATGTCTTCTGATCCGAGTGACTATTCCGCCGATGATTCCGGATATGTAGTTGGTCGCTCTAGAAGAAACTCAACCCGCGACGAAGAGGTGGACCCATACGAGCAAGATACGGCATCAAGTGATGCAGCTACCACACCTCAAGTGTCTTACCTACCCCCAACGGAGTCGGCACCTGATGATCCGCCACGAACCCATCATGGTCCAAGAGTCAGAGTCACGCCCAGAAAGAGTGTCCCACTGCCACAGAGGGTGACATTTGCGAACTCACAGAGGGTCGTAGGGGAGTCATCCCGACCCCACGAAGGGAGCAGAATGACTCAGATTATGACCGGAATACCTGCGTCTTACCCTCAAGGGATGAATCCAACGGAAAGAGAGTGGGTAAGAAGGATTGCAGCGAACACACAAGTACACAAGACTCGACTGAGTTATCAACATCACATCCTCAACAACTTGTCCGATGTAATGGAAGCACATCATGAAAGCCTAATAAGAAACAGAGAGGCTACTGCTGCAGCCCGGCGCGAAATTAGGAGGTTGTATAGATGGTTGTTTGTTTGTAGCATGATGATGCTAGCATTAGGAATAGCCATAGGATGGATGTTGATCTAGAAGAAATTTGAAATAGGATACTCTTTTGTTCAGACGTTAGGGATCTTGTCTTGTACTCATCATCCAATTTCAATGCATGGACACCTTTTGAAGAATACATATTATGCCAATTTATTGTACGAGTAAGTTTACTCTATTTTGGTGTTGGTATTGCCTGATTATTTTCCCTGCGAAGACTACCTTTGAGTATCATCAAAATATCTGGGGAGCTATCACCCTTGTTTTGCCATCAACTTATGAATTCCATTCTGAATAGGGTCCAAAGAAATGCCGCCGAGAAGGGAGAACCCCAATATAGCACAACTCGTATCAGATCAACTTATCGCCGCATTTCCCAATATAGTCAGCCAAGTGGCTGCTGGGCTGAATGCCAACCAAACTTCAAACACTGAGCCTAGGCCTCCGCAGGAATGTACATACAAGACTTTCAGAGCTTGCAATCCCAAGGATTTCAAAGGAACCAAAGGAGAGGTAGGATTACTATCATGGCTTGAGAGTATGGAGTCCGTTCTGCACATTAGCAAGTGCACCAAAGGAAATAAGGTCGAGTATGCGGCATGCCTATTGCAAGGAAGGGCGCTAACTTGGTGGAACATTATAGTTCAAACCAAAGGTCGAGAAGCGGCTAACCGACTTTCCTTGGAAGAGTTTAAGAAGTTGCTAAAGGACGAATATT
>NW_020200597.1:10492-12319 GCF_001531365.2 Cynara cardunculus var. scolymus
AGATCGTCTTGTTTAATTAGTCTGGTTAGATCATGTTTCGACGGTAGCTAACCAAGTTAGTTCGTGCAACGCCAAATAGTCTTGAAATATTTCACATAAAAATAAAGCTAATATTTTAGTCTCGTTCTTTTAAAATTCAAAAATCTCCAAAGTTTCAATTTTCTTTTATTTATTTAGTTGCCTATTATTATTTTGAAAGAGTGGAGTTTTTAAAATCTTTTATTAAAAATTGTTTTGTTTGTTGTATTTATTGGGGCCTTATATTTAATAAATAAAAGCCTTCTTGGGCTTGGACCTTTAGAGTCGGCCCATTTCTTCTCTTGAAGCCCCATATAAATACCCCTTTCTCTTTTGAAAATTCTTCATTCTTCATTCTTCAAAAGTTCCAGCCATTTCGTTTCTCTCACTCTATCATTCATCACCTTCCAACCGATTCCATCTCCTTGCAAAGTTCGAAGATTTCTGCTGTTCTTGAGATTTGTTCGTATCATTCGACCAAGAAAAGGTATTTTTAAAAAGCTATTTATTCTCTTTAGTTGTTCGAAACTCGTTATCCTTTTCCCTACTCGATTCTTTGAATAAGATTTATGGGATTTAAAGAGGAGAGATTATTCATCAAAGACCTACATATGTCTTCGTTGGGATGATAATTTGTGACCTAAGATTCTTTAGTCCCTAGGAAAGAAGAAGAGAGTTCTTGCATGTGAGGTCCGATCATATCCTTGGATGATTGAATCTTGCATGCATCTTTAAGTAGGATTTTCCGTCATGTTAGCTTGCTGGAATCACATTTTTATTTGTTTTGTTTCCTTTTCTGGAATTTATTTAGAGATATTGATTTTGTGTAATAATTTAAGTTCTTGAAATTGTTGAGCTCGAGACCCTCCCCACCAATGCTGCCGTTCTTGGGCATGCAACCAGTTTAGGGAGGCGTGTGACTCAAGGTTGATGACTGTCATCATTGTTTTGGGATGACTTTTAATGATGTCATTATTTGGATTTTGGAAGGTTCCTTTTTAATAAATAATTAAAATCGGCTTTATTTTATAAAAACACTTGATGGCTTTGCATTTAAAACAACTTGAGTCTACCTTAGGCAGGAAACCATTAAATTAATATAGCGCTGGTTGGTCTGTCAGGAAGTTCGAGCAAGCATAGCAAGTCCCTAGAGGAAACACACGAATATTCGCCAAACTTGTGAGTTCTCACGGCCCCATTTTTAATGCTTTTTATATGTTTCATGGGGGAAAAGCATGAGATTAAGCAAACTTTGCATGTTGATGTTTTATGATACTTGTGACTAAAGAACTGCTTAGTCAAGTTTTTCTTGGAACCTCTTGGGCTAAGGAACTGCTTAGTCGGGTTCTGTTACAACCTCTTGGGCTAAGGAACTGCTTAGTCGGGTTGCTATATTTTGTTTGATAACTATTATTGCACTTAGAATAAATGTTAAATTCATGTGCTTGAGAGTATATGTTTCCAAATGAAAGTCCCCGTCCGTAAACGCTACTTGTTAACTCGGGTACATTCCCGGGCCGTGTATTGTGGATAGTTGCTATTGTGTTGACAGTCCCACCCAGAAAGGTGTGCACAATTACCTATGTTTTCCTTGTCTAATCATGTGGAATTTGGACCATCGCTGAATTAGTACTTATCGAGCTGTGGGACCTAAGTAGTGAACGGGCTACTTCTGGTTGTTCGAAAATTAATGGGGCAAATTGGTCAGGTAAGGCTCTGTGCCTCAAGTTTTACATCGTGAGAGATTTTCATTTATTAAGTGCAAAGAATTCGCATAAGTTTTCTATTACTTGGTTTATGCATTGAAAT
>NW_020200597.1:12511-16299 GCF_001531365.2 Cynara cardunculus var. scolymus
TGAACGTTGTGTAATTTCGTTTTCTCTGTTATGTCGATGAATTGTTTTTATTTTGAACAATTTGAAATAGTGCTATTTATAGCTGTTGCTAAGACTCGCTTGCCTGTTTGCATCCCGTGTTTCCGCTTTAGCGGGGTCTGACACGGATCATGTCTACATCCTTGACCGAGCTCTCTACGGTCTTAAACAAGCTCCGAGAGCCTGGTATGACATTTTATCAGAGTTTATGGTAGAGTCATGATTCTCGAAAGATAATATTGACACAAACCCTTTTCATTAAAAAAGGAAAAAGTCTAATATAATTTTGATACAAATTTATGTACACGACATAATATTTGGATCTACGAACCCAAAATACTGTAAAAACTTTTATGCCTTAATGGTTTCGCGTTATAAAATGAGCATGATGGGTGAGATGAACTTCTTTTTAGGTCTTCAAGTAAAACAATTATCTTCGGGTGTCTTTATTTGTCAAACAAAATATATTTTAGATATCCTGAAGAAATTTAATATGTAAAACTGTTCATCTATCAAAACACCTACGGCTCATGGAACAAAAATACATGTTGATCCATCTGGAAAAGCTGTAGATCAGAAAACATATCGAGGCATGATAGGTTCTTTAATGTATTTGATGTCTTGTAGACCTGATATTATGTTTTCAACATCTTTGTGCCAGATATCAGTCTAATCCAAAGGAGTCCCATTTAAGTGTTGTTAAGCGCATTTTCCGATATCTCAAAGGGACTGCTAATCTTGGACTCTGGTATCCCAAAGGTACTAGTTTTGAACTGACAGCTTATTCAGATGCAGACTATGCAGGCTGTATGTTGGACAGGAAAAGTACATCAGGACATTTCCAGTTTTTGGGAGATAAGTTCGTCAGCTGGGTATCAAAGAAACAGAACTGCGTATCCATTTCCACTGCCGAAGAAGAATATGTAGTTGCTGCAAGCTGCTGTTCTCAAGTGTTATGGATGCAGACACAGCTCAGAAAATACGGGTTCTACTTTAATAAAATTCCCATTTACTGTGATTCCAAAAGCGCTATTGCTATTTCTTGTAATCTTGTTCAACACACAAAAACCAAACATATAGATATACGGTATCATTTTATTARAGATCATGTAGAAAAAGGAACCATTGAATTGTATTTTATAAATACATAATTTCAATTAGCTGACTTATTTACGAAAGCTTTAGATGAAAAACGCTTTAGGTTTCTTGTATCTAAGTTAGGTATGTTAAATTTGAAAATTTGAATTTTTGTTAAAAAATAGTTCAATTTATTGAATTATATTTAATTCAAATTCATTTGGTCAAATATCTGTATTTTTTAATACAAATCAGTGTTTCAAATTTTCTATGTGATTTTAAATTTCTTGATCGTGGGTATCTATATTTGAGGGGGAGTGTGGAATTTTATCTGTTTTTTGAATATCTAATCATATTTTGAGGGGGAGTGAATTTTATCTGTATTGAACTAACAGTTTATATTTTTCTTACAGGTATTTTAAACATTATCTAATTTTTGAAAGATGTAGAGTATAAAAATATAAGTGTTTGAAGGAGCTGTGAATGAATATGTCAGCCGTCTGACATGAAAAAGATTAAGAAGGATTATACGTCTTCCCGGACCAGGCTCCACTGGATATGAACAATAAGTTTTCTAGTGAGAGTTATCCTGTTAAAGCTATGTGTTGGCTTAAGGAGATAGAGTTGAGTCTGCAAATCAGTAAAAGTGCAGAAGAGGACAAAGTCATGTTTGCTGTATCTCGTTTGAGATCAAGTGCTTTATACTGGTGGGAAGTCCTGTCCAGTTTAGATCTGAATATTCTAAAAACAATGATGTGGGAAGAATTTGTGGTTAAGTTTAAAATGCATTATTGTCCTAAGGTGAGAAAGTATATCTGGGGATTGGAGTAGAATCTTCGAAAATATGTGATATCTAGGAATCCGGTAACATTTCAAGCGGCAGTTGATGTAGCTGAAATACTGGAACAAGACATTAATCGGCAACCACAAGAAAAGGTTGGAGAGAAAAGAAAAGGGGAAACTACAGTAACTGATTTCCGTAGACCGAGGTTTATGAAAAATTTGAATCGACCAATCTCAAGGTTTGCGGATAAAGCATGTAACTGGTGTCATAAGATACATCAGGGAAATTGCAATACCGAATCTCGAGTATGCTTTAAATGTCAGGAACCAGGACATATAGCTCGAGACTGTCGGATGACACGGAGGTGTTTTACTTGTAATTCATCTCAACATGTAAATGCTGATTGTCCACAAGCAAAGAGTCGAAGGTCTGGTTTTGTTGAAAAAAGGGGATCTGGATATTTTGGAGGTTGAGGATTTGGGTATGTGCCAACAGGACGTGGACAAATGGATAATCGTGTGAATCCAAGTGAACGAGGAGGGATAAGACAAGCAGAGTCTAATGCAAAAGGGAGAGCCTTTCAGATGACGAGAGGCGAGGCATAAGAGCACCCTGAAGTGGTAACAGGTACATTCCTTGTTAATTCAGTGTGTGCCAAAGTTTTATCTGACTCGGGTGCAAATCGTTCTTTTGTGTCACCGTCGTTTGTTAATTGTGCACATTTAGAATCTAAAGCGTTGAGTGAGGATTTAATTGCGGAAACAGCAAATGATAGTGAAGTTTTGGGTAAGGAAAGAATTGATGAATGTTTTATAAGTATAGAAGGATGTGAGGTGCCTATACAATTATTTCATTTGCCTTTAAGGGAATTTGATATAATTATAGGCATGGATTGGTTAGCTGAAAACCAAGCCAATATAGTCTGTAATGAAAAGATGATTCATATAGACTTACCCGAAAAAAGGAAGAGTTGTGATTTATGGAGATCAGCAGGATCGTTACTCTACCCTAATTTCAGTTCTAAAGGCTAAGAAGTATGTACAGAAGGGATGTGTTAGTTTTCTTGCATATGCTATAGATATGAAGAAAGAGAAGGGAAAGATGGAAGACATTCCAGTCGTAAGGGAATTTCCTGAAATATTTCCAGAAGATTTGATAAATCTACCTCCAGACCGAATGATAGAATTCCAGATTAAATTAATTCCTGGAGCAACACCTGTTGCGCGTGCACCGTATAAATTAGCTTATTCTGAGTTAAAGGAGTTAATGTCTCAATTTAAAGAATTGTTGGATAAAGGTTTTATCCGACCAAGTACTTCCCCGTCGGGTGCACCGGTGCTTTTTATGAAAAAGAAGGATGGATCAATGAGGATGTGCATTGATTATTGGGAGTTGAATAAACAGACAATCAAGAATAAGTATCCTCTCCCAAGAATTGATGATTTGTTTGATCAATCGGTTGTGGCTACTTATTTTTCAAAGATTGATTTATGGTCCGGTTATCATCAATTGAAGATTCGGAATGAACACGTGTCGAAAACAGCGTTCCGTACACGTTATGGTCATTATGAATTCCTGGTTATGCCATTTGGACTAACAAATGCGCCTGCAGCCTTTATGGACATGATGAATAGGGTGTGTCATCCCTATCTTGATAAATTTGTCATTGTTTTTATTGATGATATTCTGATATATTCTCGGTCGGATGAAGAACATGCACATCATTTGAGATTACTTCTGGAATTGTTGAAACAAGAGAAACTGTATGCCAAGATGTCAAAGTGTGAATTTTGGTTGCGAGAAGTTCATTTTTTGGGGCATGTTATCTCAAAAGAAGGGATTAAAGTAGATCCACTCAAGATTGAAGCTATTGAAAAATGGGAAGCTCCAAAGACTCCAACTGAAGTCA
>NW_020200597.1:18689-36275 GCF_001531365.2 Cynara cardunculus var. scolymus
ACAACCCGTCTCCAAATGCTACAACAAACAGTCACCCAACACCATAACACCTCCTCTGCCTTTGCCACCCAAAGAAACCAACTCATAATGAACTCCATCGCCACTCTCATGGCCTAGGCAACTGCGACTGATGAGACCCAGGCTCTATCACCACCCACATAAATACCATCCTCCAAACTCTCAACACCCTTCCAGCCACCATAATCTCCCACATCCCTCAACCAAACCCACCCCAAACATCATCAATCGATGAAACCGTCGCCTCCCTCTCCAATCAAATGACCACCATCTAAAACACCCTCACTTCCCTCCCAGCTACCATATTAGCCCACATACCCCAACCACCTCCTCCCCCACCCCCCTCTGCAAGCCCATCTTTCGATGAAGCCTTTTCTTCCTTCACTGTAGAGGTGAGGAATATCATCACCAACATCCCCGTTCCACCATCCACATCCACTTCCACCTCCATGCCCCCACCTGCCTCCACCTCCACCTCCACCATGGAATATGCAACCATGGCTGACCTAAGGGCCCTTTCAAAGGCACTTATCTCATCCTTCAATGAGATAAGTTGTAATATACGGGTTTCAAGTTTTGATTTAATATTTTTGGAACAAATATATATATATATATATATATATATTATATAGATATATATTATATATATAGATATATATATATACATATATATATATATGTATGTGTGTGTGATAGGAATGTGTGAAGTGTGTGTTAGTGATTAGGATGAGTATAAGGGAAATGGGGGGGGGGTCGGCTGGAGGCACCGCCTACCTCATTTCCTTAGTACTATAAATAGAAATTTTGAATTGGATGAAGAGTTTTACACACTCTATATTTGGAAAGTTTTCTTTGTGAATCATATGGATTGCAAGAAGAGGATTCAAAGCTTGGACATTCAATTTCTAAGGTGAGTGTATTAAGCCTTGAGTATTATTTGTTTGCATACAATTCAACAGTTATTGGAACTGGTTGTTATGATTTATATTTTATATTGTGCGGATTCTCCTTAAACCGGACAAAGATTGACCGGATTTCATCTAAACTGGCCAGGTGTTCTCCGGATTCAATCATAAACCGGTCAAGAGGTGACCGGATTAACTATTAATCGCTTAAGAGGTGTTCGGATTAAGACATGTTGAAAAGGAAGTGGGATTGACCGGATTAATCTCCGGACGGTGTTGTCCGGATTAGATCTCCGGATGATTGACCAGATTTGTCTTTAAACTGCCCAAGTGTTAATCGGATTATAAATCGCCCAAGGCGTGGCCGATTTACCATCTTGATATCCTAAGTGTTTAACCAGATTTCATATCCGGACAAGGTTGACCGGACTTCAAATCTGGTTAATGTGTTGAAATGTTTTTTGAAATATTTTGAGATGTAATGGCGGTGTAACCGCAAGAGAGATGTAATGGCGGTGTAACCGCAAGAGAGAGATATAATGGCGGTGTAACCGCGAGAGAGATGTAATGGCGGTGTAACCGCGAGAGAGAGATGTGATGGCGGTGTAATCGCGAGAGAGATGTAATGGCGGTGTAACCGCGAGAGAGAGAGATATAATGGTGGTGTAACCGCGAGAGAGATGTAATGGCGGTGTAACCGCGAGAGCAAGATGTAATGGCGGTGTAACCGCGAGAGATATAAATAAGTTTATATGTCAGAACAGGTTTGATTCTGAACTGATTATTTGGAAAGTATGTTGTTTGGGATTTATACACTCACTAGACCTTTATGGTCTAACGCTCAGTTCTTGGACTAACTTGTTTTGCAGGTCATCATACCTCGCAAGATAAAGGCAAGGGAAAAGTTTAGAATGAATGACGTTTAGTTATTCAAAATGTATTTTAAGAAAGTTTTTGTTAATCTGTATTTTGTAAACGATGTTAGATTTTGTGTTATGAGTACGATTATGTAGATTATCTGTACATAGAATATGTGGGATGTTACATAAAAGCAAAATTCATTCCTCGTGCCATTCAACCAACCAAGTCTCTCTCCCAGAGCCTTGCTGATCAACAGGCACACACCACTTCTCTCCTTCACACGATGGAGGAGAGCAGAAGACAACAGGTCCTGAAGGCGTAATTTGCGACCTTTAAGAAGGAGAAAACGAGGAAGAGGAGCATAGTTTCTTGGTCCAGCAGCCGCCTATACAAGAGGCCACGCCATGAGGACCCAGACCCTGATGACCAAGGTCTTGGACCTCATGAGGGGTAGAACCAGGCCGCGACTGCTCAACACGTGGAACCCGCTGCACCACCACCCTCACCTTAAATACAAAACCAACCCTCTCCCAGAACCTAAGCGAGGGAACCAGAGGCTCAGCCCTATGAAGATGTACATAATGTACATGTTCCCTTTGTCACTCCCCAAGAACCCATCGAGTTGAGCTCATCGACCGATGAAGGGCCATCCACACCACCAACAACCAACCTACCCTTCACCCCATCACCAACTCCAAATCTACCATTAACCCCCTCACCAACACCATGCACCACAGAACCCTTCACCTCTCTACCCATACAACCTCAACCCACAATCACCTAACCTTCATCACCACAACAATCTCCAACCCAAACTCAACTCGATGAACAAGAAACCACCCAAACACAACCTCTTGAACTAGAATTCACCCCATCTGAGCCCAATGAACCAGAGCCAACCCAAACCTTTCCATCACCAACCCACTCTCAACCATTAGCCCAAACACAACCCACAGCCTAACAAACCCAGGTGCAAGCGGATGTTCCTTCTTCGTCGAGACACCCTCCTCAAGGGGGTCGTCGATGAAATCATAGCAAACATGGAGTCACTTAGGAGATGTCCAGAGGTGCCGCCGAGGAAGCCAATAATGATGGTGAACATCTATCAATATTTGTACCATGATCGCGATAAAGGGCTGACCCTCAATCCTCCATATCTTTCACCAGAATCCATGAACCTCCTTCACCATAGGATTGTTAGACAGACTACCCAACCACCTCGGCTTGTCTTTTCAAATGATGGAATAAGGTTGGTGATGGACATCAAGGTGAGGACCTTTGCCAACAGAGCCATCAAGTACATCGAGTACACAGTGGATCAAGCCCATGGTTAGGTCAGCATCTTTAGTGACAATGAATTGATCAATCTCAATTCTTATGACTTGATCGAGCTATACACGTACACGACTCAGCGACAGGATCAGGGCGTACGATTTGGGATGGAGAACAGAGCGATCGTGTAGACAATGGAGACCTTGGTGAAATATCTAGCAAAGAGTGACTTTGAGATTGCTCTGTGGCTTGGCATCGACAGACTATCCTGCACTCCACCTGATGAAGACTTATCTGGCTTGTAGGAGAAGAGGTATGCCTCTGTCCTTACTCAATCAGAATTGGGTCTGGTATATAAAATTGAGTTTGGAATGAAGAAATTTTTTAGGTTGACTTTCAAATGAAACACTTAAATGGTTTCAGAAATCCATCAGAGACAGGTTGGGCAGACCTCATGTGCCCACAGACGATGGACAAAGACTGATACATGAGATATCTACAGTCGTCGAATACATAGGACTACTCATGTGCTTTTGGGATATATCACAGGGGAGACCCTGAATGTAGTCTTATGTTTTTTTGTTGTCTTGTAATTACCATTTCATCGATGTAAGAATTCATCATTTGTTCCAATGAAAAATTTGGCAAAATATGCTTTTCTTTAGAATACCCTTTGTTCTTCATTTATACTTTGAATGTTCTTTGAATAGTTAATGTTTGTTCTTTCATTACTTAGGGGGAGATTGTTTGACCCCATAAGTATTATGCATGAAGTAATCTCACTAGATAGTTTTCTTCTTATTAGATTACTAGTATAAATAGGTGGTTAGGCCTATTATAATCTGAGACAGTTTTACGTTTTTCATAATTATTGGAATAAAGTGAAATCTCTGGCACTCAAGATTATTCTTTGAATGTTCATACATTGTTCTTGAGTGTTCATCATTTTATTCATTCAAACACTATAATTTGGTTATTCTTAACTTAATTATTAGTGTTATTGAGAGATCTATGATCCACAGAAATAAATATGATGAGTTAAAAGAACAGTGTGTAAGGTAAATTCTAGTTAAATCTGGCCAGTGTAATTATGAATTTATAGGTACATATCTAGACTTAGATACTTCATTATATTTGGAAATGTGAATACGTGATTATTAACATTGAAATCTGTAGATGTCTAGCCGAACATGAAGATCTAAGAGGATCGTTCGCCCTGAGTCTGAGGAAAAAGAGGAATCTCCTGTCAATCTTCCAACTAGTACTTCTGGGAATAGAGGTCGGGGAAGAACCAGGGAGGGAGTCAGACTAAGACTCATCCTGATCATGGAGAATCTGACTCTAGGAATGTCAATCAAGAGCAGATACCTCAGCCATAATATATAACTAGAGATATGCTGAAAGAAGAGATGGGAAGGCTAAGGGAAACCTTGACATCTATTATGGGGATACCTGCCAGGGTTGAAACATAGAGAGTGGAAGTAAATCCTTATGTTCCCGTTGCACACAGCAAGAAGGGGAATATCAAAATGTTTTTAACATGCAAACCACCAACTTTCTCTGGAGAAAAAGATCCAGTTAAAGCTATGTGTTGGATCAAGGAGATTGAATCTGTGCTCAACACTATTAAGTGTTCGGAGACAGATAAAGTTCGGTTTGCTGTTTCTGTATTGAAGTCCAATGCTCTATTCAGGTGGGAAGTCAAGTCTTTAGCCAGAACAGATGTTTTACAAACATTATCTTGGGCAGAATATGTGAACCGATTCAAAGATCCATTATGTCCCAAGGCAGCTGTAAGACAGATGGATGAGGATTTCTTAAAGTTAGAACAAGGTTCTGGAACGGTTCGAGAGTATACTGAAAGGTTCATCGAATACTCCCGATTTGTTGGCATTACATTTCATCAGAATCCAGAAAGGTGGAGATGTATATTTGGGGTTTAAAACCTTCGATCCGAGAATTTGTGATCACTATAAACCCTACCAGTTTTTCATTAACAATGGATGCAGCGGAAGTTACTGAACAAAATAAGAGCAGGCAAGAAGAGGGAAAAGTTGTTGATAAGAAGAAATAGGAAGGACCTTCATCTAATTATCGAGGATCAAAACTCAGTAAAATATGATAATAGATCTGAACAAAAGGTTAGTGAAAAAGCTTGCGCCAGGTGTCGACAAGTTCATCATGGTGACTGTAAAGCAGACCCGAAAAATGTTATAAGTGCGATGAGGTGGATCATTTATCTAGAAGTTGTCCGGCTACTAGAAGGTTTTTTAATTGTAACTCACCAGATCATATTCGACCTAATTGTCCACTGTTAAAGACTCCGCAGTTGACCATGGGAAGTATTGTATCGGGTGCTCACAGAAGACCCCCCCATGTATCTAGAGGAGGGCAAGGAGGGGCGCGAGGTCGGTCATTTTTCAGATGATAAAGAATGAGGCCGAGGCCACACTAGATGTGGTAACCGGTACATTTCTTCTGAATTCTATACATGTTAAGGTGTTATTTGATTCGGCTGCAAATTATTCGTTTGTGTCACCTTCATTTGTTGAATCTACATGTATGACTTATGTGCCACTTGACGATATATTAGTAGTTGATACTGCTAATAGTCAAGAACCTATTGTTTATATGTTTAAAAACTATATAATTGAAATTGAGGTGTGTGGGCTGCCAATCCAACTGTTCCAATGCCAATGAAAGAATTTGATGTTATGGTGGGAATGGATTGGTTAGCAGAGGATCAGACGAGTATTTTGTTAAATAAGAAAATGATTCGTATTGAGCTGTCAGAGAAAGAACCAATTGTTATTTATGGTGATCGATAGGATCATCATATTAACTTGTTATTGGTTTTGAAAACCCGAAAGTGTATACAGAAGAGATGTCAGAGTTATCTAGCCTATGTGGTAGATACAAAGAAATAGAAAGTTAAGCAAGAGTTGATTCTAGTTGTATGTGACTAACCAGAAGTCTTTCCGGAAGATTTAATTGGTCTACCACCAGATAGATCTATTGAATTTAGGATAGATCTGATAGCCGGAGCAACACCAATGACAAGAGCACCGTATCGTCTTGCACCGTCCAAGGTGAAAGAATTGGTTAGTCAGTTGAAAGATCTTCTTGACAAAGGTTTCATCAGACCCAGTACCTCATCGTGGGGTGCTCCGGTTCTGTTTGTCAAGAAGAAAGATGGATCAATGTAGATGTGCATTGATTATCGTGAATTGAACAAACTGACAATTAAGAATAAGTATCCTCTACCAAGAATCGATGATATTTTTGATCAACTGGTTTAAGCTAGTTACTTTTCTAAGATCGATTTGCGGTCAAGAGATCACCAGTTAAAGGTCAGGGAGGAGGATGTTGCCAAGACTGCTTTTCGGACTCGGTATGGATATCATGAGTTTTTGGTTATGCCTTTCGGCCTAACCAAAGCTCTCGCAGATTTTATGGATCTTATGAACCGAGTATGTAGTGAATATCTTGATAAATTCGTTACTGTGTTCATCGATGAGATTCTCATATACTCAAAATTAAAGGAGGAGCATGTTGATCATCTTCATTTGATTCTAGAGCTTTTGAAGAAAGAAAAGTTGTACTCTAAGTTGTATAAATGTGAATTTTGGTTAAGAGAAGTTTAATTTCTGGGTCACGCTATATCTGATGCAGGAGTGAAAGTTTATCCTGCTAAGATTGAGGTAGTGAAAAAGTGAGAGGAACCGATAACTCCTCTGGAAGTCTGTAGTTTCTTAGGGTTGGTAGGGTAGTGCCAGAAATTCATTTAGGATTTCTCCATGATTGCAGTGCCATTGACGAAGTTAACACGAAAGAACATTCGGTTCCAGTGGGAAGAAGATCAACATAAAGCTTTTTAAATGTTGAAAGATCGTTTATGCAGCGCTCCAAGTTTGTCTTTACCGGAAGGAACAGAAGATTTCATGGTCTACAGTGATGCCTCAAAGCTGGGTCTGGGTTGTGTTCTGAGGCAAGGAGGGAAGTAATTGCTTATGCATCAAGACAGCTAAAAGATCATAAGAAACAGTATCCAACACACGACATGCAGCTTGCAGCTGTGGTTTTTGCTCTGAAGATTTAGAGGCATTAATTGTTGGGACTAAGTGTCAGATCTTTACTGATCACAAAAGTCTCCAACATTTATTCAATCAAAAGGAGCTAAACATGCAGCAACGACGATAGATTGAGTTGGTGAATGATTATGACTATGAAATCCTTTACCATCTGTGAAAAGGTAATTGGTAGCACATGCCTTGAGCAGAAAAGAGAAGAGTGGTATGATTAAGGCTGTATCTATGGGAATGAATCTGTTGCCAAATCTACATAATGAAATTCCAAAGTGTTAGAAGGAAGTGGTCAAGGAAGATAATTTCAAGTCTGAACTATTGGATAAATTGTTTTCTACCTTGGAAAAGAATGACAAAGATCTTTCGTGTTTTCAGGGTAGGATATGGATACTGTGCTATTGGAATACCCGTGAAGTCATTTTGAATGGAAGTCATAAATCCCAGTATTCTATTCATCCTGGCACTAATAAAATGTATAAAGACTTAAAACCATTTTATTTGTGGCCTGGACTGAAGGAAGACATAGCAAGGTATGTGAAATGGTGCTTGACATGTTTACAAGTTAAAGTTGAGCATCAAAGACCATATGGGAGCCTTCAGTCTTTAGAAATTCCAGTATGGAAATGGGATCATATCACGATGGATTTTATTATGAAATTGCCTCGAACTCCAAAAGGATATGATGCCATATGGGTGATTGTAGATCGTCTGTCAAAGTCTTCACCCATTCATCCGAAAAAAGAGAATTATCTGTTAGAAAGATTGGCAGGGATCTATATCAAAGAAATTGTAACCAGACATGGGGTTCCATTATCTATTTTCTTAGATAGAGATAGTCGATTTACCTCAAAATTCTGAGAAAGTTTTCAGAAAGCTTTGTGTTCTCAAATTCGGTTGAGTATGGCTCATCATCCACAGACTGACGGGCAGAGTGGAAGAACAATTTTGAATCTTGAAGACATGTTGAGGGCTTGTGTTATAGATTTTGGGGGATCGTGGGAAGATCATCTACCATTGATTGAATTTGCCTAGAACAATAGTTATCACTCCAGCATTCAGGCGGCACCGTATGAAGTTCTGTATGGTCGTAAGTGTAGAACACCGCTATGTTGGAATGAAGTGTGTGAAAGAAAATTGATTGAGCCAGAAATTGTTCAAGTCACTTCTGAAAATATTGAGCAAATCCGAGAAAAGATTAGAACAACTCAAGACCGTCAGAAGAGATATGCTGATAAATGTCATAAGCCGATTGAATTCCTTGTAGGGGATTATGTTGTCACACCCCCGCTAAAGCGGAAACACGAGGTGTAACAGGTAAGCATTTCATAGCTCCAATTGATAAATAACACCATTAAAGTACATAATCAAAAAATATACAAACTTATAACCCTACTGTTCATGATGAAAACAACATCATTTGCAGAATGAGTTACAAAGACTTGTGAACAGGTGTTATCGTAAAAGTGCTTCCAAAACTTCCATTCTTACTTATTTTCCAAAAAAGCATGAAACATAAAACGACATCAACTACAAAGTGTTGGTGAGTTCACGGGTTTTCATATGCACAAAATATTTACAATGCATAAATCACTTCTTGCAAACTAGTACATAACTTGCACAAGATAAATGAAAATTTCTAATGATGTTTAACACTTGAGACGCTACTAAGCCTTAACTGACCAATGTGCCCCATTAATTTACGAACTACCATAAGTGGCCCGCTCACTCACTTAGGTACCACGGTTCGTATCAGTACTACTTCAGCGATGGCCCATTTCGCACACATGAGTAGACTATATAAACATAGGTAATGTGCACCCGTTTTTGGATGGGACTGTCAACACAATAGCGGCTATCCACAATTACCACAGCACGGGAACGTGCCCGAGTTAACTAGTAGCGTTTACGAAAGGGGACTTTTTAAAATATACTCTCAAGTACATCATTTTTTCATTTATACATAGTCCAATAACAATCAAATTTTCATGATTTCAACAATTTTTGACTAAACAGTTCTTTAGTCCAACAGTTTGCAGACTTACATGCTTTTCCCCCAATTTCAATAGAAAAAAGCAGTAAAAGTGGGGTCGTGTATACTCACAAGTTTGCTGATGAATATCCAAGAACTTGTTGACGTTTGAAGCATAATACGTCCGCCCTACTTTCCTAAACAGTCTGAAATCCAATAATTAGATCACCTATCGGGTCTTGATAAAGATAAAGTCAAATTATATCTTATGTAATGCCAATGAGTTTTTATGGATTTAAAGTTGATACTTATTAATTGTTCTTAAAAATAGTCCAATATTTATATATTTTAGGATTAAAGGCTTTTGCACAAAAAGTTACCACTTGGACAGAAATGTAAGTTCTGTTTCTGGAACTTTGGTTTCACCAATCATTGTCAACAAGAACTTTCCATAAGTCATTTTGTTTTCAAATTTTTATACCACAAATGTTACTGTGTTAGACAACTTCTATCCAAATTCCACGTATTTTAGAAATATTTTAGTGAATTAAATGTCCAACTCATTTTCACATGTCAAAAGCAATCTGCACAGATTGCATTCTGTCAAATCTGAGGCCAAATGGTAGGTCTAAACTTAATGTTTTTCAATGATTCCACTTGAGTTATAAACTTAACTCCTTAATCTAACTTCTAGAAGAAGAATCACACATTTTTATTAGTTTTTGAGAGAATTATGTCATTTTGAACATGCATGTACATTTCTGTCCAACAGCATCATTTTGCACCGGAGTTTCATATTGAGCATTTAAATACTCAAAACTCAATATTTTTGAGTGAAACTATTGGGTTCAAGTATGTGCATTATTGTTGTATTCAAGTTCTCCATTTTACATGCTTTGTAATAAATTAGCTTAATGCTTTCCTTAGTATAAATAGTGTTTTACTTTGTAATTGTCATTAACTTGTCATTAATCATTTTCTGTAATTCCTGATTAGCTGTAATTTTCTCTCAAGCAATACAAGAGATATTTGGTGACCTATTCTCTCTCTTCATCTTGTTCTTATTGTTCTTGAAGATCATGATCAGTTTTGTATGAATTTGGACATTTCAATTGGTATCAGAGCTAGCTGCAGCAATTTGATTAGAGAATTTAACAATTTTATCAAGATTTGCACGAATTTTAGTGGATTGATCGATCTGTGTTCTTCATGTTCTTCATCTGTTCATAGAGTTCATCTTTCCAGAATTGAATTTTGCCTTAAATCACTTGATTGTTGGTTGTTAATTGATAAAACTTACATCGCTAGATTCACAATCTGATTTAGAACAAAATTGATTCACATTGTTTTTGAGTTTAAACAAGTTTTGAATCTGTTTTGATCGATTTTTGAGTTTTTCGAAATCTGCTGGTGTTCTTCAAAATCCATAATTTTTCATGTTTTGATCCAAATTTTTGGTGAAAAAGTGTTAAAATTATGTTTTTGCTTGAATATTAGTCCGGTTAACTCTTGATCGATTTAGGTGAATATCGCTTAAAGCTTGTACGATTTAATACTTGTAATATTTGTGAATTGTTTTTTATCTAATTAGGTTAAACCGGGTAAGCCTTGATCGGATTAAAAGGTAAATCGTTGGACTCTTATGCGATTTAGTGAGCGATTTAGATAATCCAATTGGTAAGTTGTTTATGTTTTGTGCGATTTAGTGAGCGATTTAGATAATCCGCTTGGTAAGTCGTGTATGTTTTGTGTGATTTATCTTGTGTGTTGTGCGATTTAATTGAAGTTCGATTGTAACCTGAGCGATTTAGTGAGCGTTTTAAGTGTTAAGGTTGTGCATTTTTTCATTGTTGAATGTATTGAATGACCATATTTTGACTTTGACTTTTTGAACGGATTCGTGAACGGACTTTGACTTTTTCTTGTGATCGATTTAATTCTTTGACTTTTTGGGCGATTTGATTTTAAACGGACTTGTTCGTACTTTGACTAGTTGACTTTGTTGACCATGACTTGTTGACTTGTTGACTTTTTACGTCCGTATTACATATTTGAAAATTTGGCTAAGTGTTGTAATTGTCTGATTTGAGATTTTTAATCCAAATTGATTTTTACGCCTTGTCCGTATTGAGTTTTGCTTTGTCCGTATTGAAATTCTTTAATTACTTAAAGTTCTTTGTTGTCAGGACTTCTAATCTGGATAACTTCTTTTAGTTGAAAATTTTAAGTCTTATTTGTCTGGACTTCTAATCCGGATAAGCTTGACCGGATTTCTAATCCGGACAAGCTTGTGTGCTTAAATTTGTCTAAGTCTTGAATGTGTGCATATTCTTGTTTGAGATTTATCTAATATATTTTTTTATTACTGATCCTTTAATACAAATTTTGAACTGCAGTTGATCCTACGTCATACTAACTGATAAAATGAGTTCAAGAGAAGCAACGGCTATTGGTACTGACACCAAGCCACCAGTGCTGTTTTGAGGAGACTACAATAAATGGGGAGATAGATTCCTCAATTTTATAGAGAGAATGAAAGAAGGTGATCTGATAATGGAGTCTTTGATGGAAGGTCCTGCCGTGTTCTACCGAGAGACACCTGCCATTTCTGAACAAGGCAGACCTGCTCAGAGAATAATCAAAGAAAAAGAAAGTTATACAGCTCAAGAAAAGGAGAGCCCATGCTGATGTGCTTTGCAAGTCTTACATGATGCAAGCACTGACCAATGACATCTACACCCGTATTGACAGTCATAAATCATCTGATCATAGCATATGGGTTCAAATTGAAAAGATGATGATGGCTTCTAGAGTGGGAACTCAATTGAAGATTACTAATTGCATATCTGCATATGAAGAGTTCAAGGCTAAAGTTGTTGAGAGCCTTGATGATGTCTATGATAGGCTTACCAGACTGCTAAATGAGCTGACAAAGAACAGAATCTCTAAAACTGTAATAGAAATAAATGTTAGATTTCTCAACAATCATCAACTAGAGTGGAAACCATTTGCTAATCATATCAGATTCAATAAATCATTATCTGATATTGATGTACATGAAATCTATGAAACTCTAAAGCAGAACGAGGAAGACGTTTTGGAGATCCGAAATTCCAAGAAAAAGAAAGAAAAGGAAGTTGCTGATCCTTTGGCTTTCGTGTCTGAAAAGAAAGAGAAGAAAGCAAAAAGCAGATCTGGGAAGCAAATAAAAGAAATTAGCCAATCAAGTGAATCTGAAGATGAAGAAAGTAACAGCTCAAATTCAGACTCTGAAATGTCTGAGTTAAAACATGCCATGGCGATGCTGACTAAAGCATTCCAAAAGAAATTCCCGAAACGTCCACACTCGAACAACCAAAGATTCTCGTCGGGCTCAAAATATGAATTCAAAGATAAATTCGACGAGAAGAAGAAATATGAAGAAAAGTGGTTCCAGAAGAAGTACGAGAAGAAGCCGGAAGAGAAGAAGAAGTTTGTCAAAGGTGTAGCTGACGATAACATAAAATGCTATAATTGTGGCAAGCTAGGCCACTTTGCTGTAAATTGTAGAAAGCCGGTAACTCAAAATACCGACTACTACAAAAATAAATTTCTTCTCTCTAAACAACGAGATGCGAGAAAAGCTCTCATGGCTGAGGATGATCACTGGCTAAACCTGACAGATGAAGAGGAAGAAACTGAAGCTGTTGCACATGTCTGTTTGATGGCTAAATCAGAATATTGTTCTTCAGATGAAGAAGAAGAACAAAATGCGAAAATGAATGAAGAGGTATTGGAGCAATCATGCATTAAACAGATGCATAAGATGATGCTCAAACTCCAATCTTTCCAGCAATAATTAAAAACAGAAAAAATGTGTTCAATTAATTTTGAAAAAGAATTAAAAACACAAAAAGAAAAATATATCAAATTATTTGATGAAAATGTTGGAAACTTGGACTGGGCTAAATCTTTGTTATCTGAATCCAAATTATTTAATGAAAAGTCCAATGTCTTAAAAACCGAATTATCTGATTTAAAGGAACAATATAAATAGAATTGGTTAATGAAGAACAAATAGTTAAAATGAGTAAGCTTGAACTTCAAATAATTCAATTAAATGAAAAACTGAAGTCTAAAGAAGAAGTTTTGTATAAAAGAGGACAAACTGATCAAACTATTTTCCTAAACAAACCATCTTAAACAAGATTTTTTAATCCTGGTAAGGGTTGGGGTATGAAAATCCGAATTTTTTTTAGAAAAAGCTTTATATTATGCCCCGACTTTATACAAATTTGAATATCTTGATTGCGGTCCCGAGTTTTCAGTAAAATTTACAAAATGTTCTGATGAGGTGGAACAACGAGAAGATTACAATCGACAAAGAAAAGACAAAATGGAGGTTCCGTTTGATTATACAGACTTAAATGAAAGCTATAAAAATCAAGACTCTGCATTTTCAACAGATTATTTTAACAGTTATTCAAAGGTAGAGCTTGAATCAAAACCTGCTGAACCAAAACTTTATACTTCTACTCTAATTTTAGAAAAACAAGTGGTTCAAGTGTAAAAAATTTAACTGAAGAACGACTTTCATTTAATAAACAAAAACAAAATTTTTTAAATAAAATTGAAGATTTACAAAATTATAAAGTAAAAACGGAATAAGTTGAGTCTGAGTATATTTTTCGTGCGATAAATCTTTAAGTGAAGCTTCACAGAAGAAATAAATAATTTTAATGAAGAAATTAAATTTTCAAATATCTTAAATTCAAATGTCTATTTAGATGATGAAGTTGATCAATTTGATTTTTCAAATAAATTACTCAGTCATGAAGATTTTATTGTTAAAAATATTATGACTGAGGATTCTAATTTAACTTCAGATTTTGAAAAGAATTTTAATGAAAAACATGTTTCCGAGGATGTGTATTATAAAAAGAATAAAAGGAAACAGAAGAAGCTTAGAAAGAAAAATAAACAAAAAGTTCATCATTTGCTTAAATCTGATGATTTTATTTTTCCTATTTCAGATAAGGCGTTGAAGTTTAAGACAGTTTGGAGAGTAAAAGAAGAAGACAAATTTTCAACTCAATAAGAAGACAAATTTTCAACTCAATAGAATAAAGAATAATTTTACTAAATCTGTATTAAATGATTCGATATTGAAAAAGTCTGTAAAAAGATATTCAGCTGATGAATTGTTTGATATTAGAAATAGTAAAAATAATTGTTCTCCATGTGGATTGAATGAGTTACTTAAGTCTTTTACTTCTTTTAAACCTTATCATGTCATGCATTATGCATTTTTTGCTTTATCTAAGAAATTGCATTTTAAATAACGTTGGTTCGGTACTTATAGTATACCACCAACATAAACTGCACTTAAAGGTCCAAAACTAAAATGGGTACCAAAACCCAATTGATTCACTTTTGCAGGTTAACCGGCATGTGTGGTTCTTAGACTCCGAATGTTCTAAGCACATGACTGGTATAAAAGAATTATTATCTAACTATGTTGAATCTTTTGCAGGTACGGTAAGATTTGGAATTAATCAATATGCGCCTATCCTTGGATATGGTGACGTAATTTCTGGGAACATAAATTAAGAAAGTGTTGTTTTTCGAAGGACTTGGACATAATCTGTTTAGCAAAGGTCAATTTTGTGATAAGAATTTAAAAGTCTGTTTTAAAGCTAACTAATGCAGCATCCGAACTACTGATGGTAAGGAGCTCTTAGCTGGAATTAGAAGATCAAATCTCTACACGATTGACATATCCAATACACAAGTAGATACTGACGCCTTCTTCATATCCAAGGCATCCTTGAAGCAGAATCTGTTATGGCATCGACGACTTTCACATTTAAATTTCAAGTATCTCAACAAGTTGGTTTGTGACAACTTGGTTAAAGGCATCCCAGACCTGAAGTTTCATAAAGATCATGTATGCTGAAGACAGAGTTCAACACCGAACGTCCTCTACACTTACTCCATATGGATCTCTGTTGTCCTATGCGAGTCAAAAGTATAAATGGTAAGAAGTATGTGCTGGTCATAGTCGATGATTATTCCAGATATACCTGGGTTCATTTTCTGCGGACAAAGGATGAAGCGGCCGAGACGATAATTTCATTCATGAAGACAGTCCAAAATAATCTGCAACTTCAAGTTCAGAAAATCAGAATTGACAACGTAACTGAATTCAAGAATAACACACTCGGTTCATTTCTCGAATCCATCGGTATTTCACATACATTTTCGGCAGCCCGGACACCGCAACAGAATGGTCGTTGAGCGAAAGAACAGAACGTTGGTGGAAGCGGTGCAGACATTACTTACCTGCTCGAAACTTCCATTATTTTTATGGGCTGAAGTAGTAGCAACTGCTTGTTTTACCCAGAACCGGTCACTCATAAACAAAAAGTTTGGTAAAACTCTGTATGAAATAATAAATAATAGAATACCTCAAATTCTTCTGAGTTTTTGGTTGCAGGTGCTTTATTTTAAATGACAAAGAGGACAGAGGGAAGTTCGCTGCTAAAGCTGATGAAGCAGTCTTTGTTGGCTACTTAAAGACATCTGCTGCATATAAAGTCTACAATAAAAGGACCAAAATCATCAATGAGAGCGTGAATGTCTCTTTTGATGAAGTCATTGATGTGGCTTCTGAATAATTCAGTTCAAGACCTGGGTTGATAATTAATACTACGCGGAAAGCTGATCAACCTAAGTCGTCTAATTATGATAAAATTGATTTAGATTCTTTATTTGAGAACTTTTATGAAGAATAATTTGAAAACAAATCTAATCAGTCTAATGTTTTATCCAGGGATATTCCAAGTGAACAACAGTTATCTGGTCCATCTCCCGATGTGCCAGTAACTGAAACAAAAGAAGAAACGGAAGTGGTGGATGAAGAAATAGAGATGGAAAATCCAAACAATCCAGTTCATTGTGAAGAGGGTAAAAATTCTGAAGTGCAAGTGGTATCGGTCGAACAAGACAAAAATATCCTACTTCAACCAGATATTCAACCTATTCCAGTTTCTAATATCAAACCTTCACCTGAACTTGTTCCTATAAACTCCCCAAGTACATACACTAATCAAAAATCAGATCAAAGCTCTTATATTCCCCTACCTCATAGCAAGAAGTGGACCCGAAATCACCCAATACATCAAATAATTGGTGATCCATTAGCATCCATTCGTACACGGTCTGCGACGGCTAATGAGTGTTTATACTCCATGTTATTGAGTAATATTGAGCCGATTAAGGTATCCAAAGCCTTAGCTAATCTGGATTGGATACTAGCCATGCAAGAGGAGCTGAACCAGTTCGAAGCACTCATAGTCTGGAGATTGGTACCATGTCCCAACAACAAGACAATTATCGGTACAAAACGGGTATTCAAAAATAAAAAGGACGAAGATGGTGTTGTGGTCAGAAATAAGGCCCGACTCGTCGCTAAAGGATATAATCAACAAAAAGGCGTTGACTACGACGAAACTTTTTCCCCGGTTGCAAAGATTGAAGCAATACGGATGTTTCTGGCATACGCGGCACACAAGAACTTCACAGTGTACCAGATGGACGTCAAGACAACATTTCTGTATGGTCTTCTCAAGGAGGAAGTCTACGTTTCACAACCGGAGGGTTTTGTTGATCACTCAAAGCCGGATTGTGACAACTCTGCATTGTGGGATTTCAGGTTAGTACTTTATTTCAGGATCCTGATTGAAAACTAAGTCTTTTTAGGATTTAGCCTCGATGACCAGAGATCGTCATGTTTAATTAGTCTGATTAGATCATGTTTCGACGGTAGCTAACCAACTTAGTTCGTGCAACGCCAAATAGTCTTGAAATATTTCACATAAAAATAAAGCTGATATTTTAGTCTCGTTCTTTTAAACTTCAAAAATTTCCAAAGTTTCAATTTTCTTTTATTTATTTAGTTGCCTATTATTATTTTGAAAGAGTGGAGTTTTAAAAATCTTTTGTTAAAAATTGTTTTGTTTGTTGTATTTATTGGGGCCTTATATTTAATAAATAAAAGCCTTATTGGGCTTGGACCTTTAGAGTCAGCCCATTTCTTCTCTTGAAGCCCCATATAAATACCCCCTTCTCGAAGATTTCTGCTGTTCTTGAGATTTGTTCGTATCATTCGACCAAGAAAAGGTATGTTTTAAAAAGCTGTTTATTCTCTTTAGTTGTTTGAAACTCGTTATCCTTTTCCCTACTCGATTCTTTAAGTAAGATTTATGGAATTTAAAGAGGAGAGATTATTCATCAAAGACATGCATGTGTCTTCGTTGGGATGATAATCTGTGACCCAAGATTCTTTAGTCCMTAGGAAAGAAGAAGAGAGTTCTTGCATKTGAGGTCCGATCATATCCTTGGATGATTGAATCTTGCATGCACCTTTAAATAGGATTTTCCGTCATGTTAGCTTGCTGGAATCAAAATTTTTATTTGTTTTGTTTCCTTTTCTGGA
>NW_020200597.1:37653-59256 GCF_001531365.2 Cynara cardunculus var. scolymus
TGTAATAAGAAGAACTTAATCGATCTGATTAGAAATGTGCTCTAGCTTTGAAAATTGTTATGAAAAGCATGAGTTTTGTTGCACTTTTATGAATACCCGTTTTCCTAGGACTAGAAGCGCTGGTCAAAAGGACCAGAGGCAAAGGAAATTAGAATACTCGACTTCTCGTTAAGCGTTCGTGTAGGACCAGAGGCGCTGGTCAAGAAGACCAGAGGCGATGGAAGATGGAATGCTACTTTAGCTAAGTGTCCTTGTTGGACCAGAGGCGCTGGTCAAGAAGACTAGAGGTGTTGGAAAGTAGACTTCTCAATTTTAGCTAAGTGCCATGAAGAACCAGAAGACCGATGGACGGATTACTTATAATTCCTCTAAACATAGAGGATGCCACAAAAGCTCTGGTCTCGCAACCAGAAACTCTGGTAGAGGCGAGTAGAGGAACCAGAGGATCGATGGAAGGGACACTTAGAATTTCTCTAAGTATAGATATTGCCACAGAAGCTCTGGTCTTGCAACTAGAAGCTCTAGTAAGGGCGAATAGAAGAATCATAGGATCGATGGAAGGATTTATTAGAATTTCTAAGTATTGATGTTGCAACAGAGGCTCTGGTGTCGTAACCAGAAGCCCTGGTAAGTGCAGTAAGCAGAACCAGAGGCTCTGGCCTTGCTACCAGAAGCTCTGGTAAGTGCATTAGGTCGATGAAAGTAAGATCTATAAATATTTCTAGTATGAGGAGTAAGTTAGTGTGTGACAACTCTGCATTGTGGGATTTCAGGTTAGTACTTTATTTCAGGATCCTGATTGAAAACTAAGTCTTTTTAGGATTTAGCCTCGATGACCAGAGATCGTCTTGTTTAATTAGTCCAATTAGATCATGTTTCGACGGTAGCTAACCAAGTTAGTTCGTGCAATGCGAAATAGTCTTGAAATATTTCACATAAAAAAATAAAGCTGATATTTTAGTCTCGTTCTTTTAAAATTCAAAAATTTCCAAAGTTTCAATTTTCTTTTATTTATTTAGTTGCCTATTATTATTTTGAAAGAGTGAAGTTTTAAAAATCTTTTGTTAAAAATTGTTTTGTTTGTTGTATTTATTGGGGCCTTATACTTAATAAATAAAAGCCTTCTTGGGCTTGGACCTTTAGAGTCAACCCATTTCTTCTCTTGAAGCCCCATATAAATTATCCCTTCTCTTTTGAAAATTCTTCATTCTTCAAAAGTTCCAGCCATTTCGTTTCTCTCACTCTATCATTCATCACCTTCCAACCGATTCCATCTCCTTACAAAGCTCGAAGATTTCTGCTGTTCTTGAGATTTGTTCGTATCATTCGACCAAGAAAAGGTATGTTTTAAAAAGATGTTTATTCTCTTTAGTTGTTCGAAACTCGTTATCCTTTTCCCTACTCGATTCTTTGCGTAAGATTTATCGGATTTAAAGAGGAGAGATTATTCATCAAAGACCTGCATGTGTCTTCGTTGGGATGATAATCTGTGACCCAAGATTATTTAGTCCCTAGGGAAGAAGAAGAGAGTTCTTGCATGTGAGGTCCGATCATATTCTTGGATGATTGAATCTTGCATGCATCTTTAAATAGGATTTTTCGTCATGTTAGCCTGCTGGAATCAAAATTTTTATTTGTTTTGTTTCCTTTTCTGGAATTTATTTAGAGATATTGATTTTGTRTTAATAATTTAAGTTCTTGAAATTGTTGAGCTCGAGACCCTCCCCACCAATGCTGCCGTTCTTGGGCATGCAACCGGTTTAGGGAGGCGTGTGACTCATGGTTGTAGATTATTCTTGAAAAGAGTGTTAAACCCACTCAAAATCTCTTGATTTTGACAGTTGACGGTTGTCATCATTGTTTTGGGATGACTTTTAATGTTGTCATTATGTGGATTTTGGAAGGTTCCTTTTTAATAAATAATTAAAATCGGGACCAACTATGTCGTGACATCAAACGGTTAGGATACTCACAAGAGTTGACTAACCCGTCTTAGTTCGAACGGCGTTTTATGCCATCAACCTGGCATATGCTTTTCTCTATCCTGAATAGATATCTGACTATAAAGACGGCAGGAATAGACACATGCAGCAGTTCATTCTTAAAATTCTTTCATGGGATAGTCTTTTCACGCAACTATGACTATGCCTTGGTTATCTGGAATGAACTGGTGGAGCTCGTGAACGCAAAGAGATTTCCTTCAAAAGCCAGAAAATTTGTGCTTTCTCAGAGATTTTTACAACTATTCATAAAGGCGATGATGAATTCGAATGAAGATATCCCAGCCAGATCCAATAGTGAAATGGGGCCTACATTCGTCATGTCTAGAATTCGGCAGCATACCAAAGTTGAAGACTTGGATTCTATTATGGAGATTCCACCAGAGCTTTTTGCCTTAGCTGATCAGATGGCTCAATGTGTGATAGATTATAGGAGAGTTATAGATCCTATAGTTCAGCCAGAATCGATTGAACTTACCCCGGGATCACCCCATGCCTCAGCTGTAAGAGAGGTGTTAGCTGAAGAGAGAGAGTTCAGGAACATGGGTAACCTGAACATGGCAGTTGATGAGGGAAAATGTAATAGAGAGGGGTGAACAGGAGCGGGGAGCCTCTGATAAGCAAAGTACTTCAAATGATAGTACTTCCACAACTTCATCAAGTTCGGAAGATACTGAATCCGACAATCAGGCAGCTCTTGGTGATAATGGTGGTGATGATGATAATGATAATAATGATGATGACGGTGTTGACGACCATGCTCAACCGATTCCTTCACCGAATATTCCAGTAGGGGCATTGGTTGACGATATAAATGAGATCTTTCCAGAATTTGATGCTCCACAGACTTGTCCGAGTCTGTGTTCGTTATCGTTTGATGTTGATGAATATGGAGCTACATATGACGAATATGATCGTATTTTACAAGGTGTTTCAATAGGAGAAGGGGATGAGCGAGAAGCAGTCGAAAATGATGAGAGGATGAGTGAAAGGGACGTAGAAGAATATGGTGAGGGTATGAGTGGAGCACAAAATGAAAATCAAGCTCCTTACCTATCGGATACACATAGCTGGGCACCCACATCTACTATCAACATTCATTCGTTGAATGTTGGTATTGAACAAGACATAACTAGCCCAGCTATGTATTTGCACACCCAACCTGACCACTCAACTGGTTCTAAACAACCAGTTGTTTCACTTTAACACGGGGATGTAGCACATATGCTATCTAGTTCTCATTTGGAGAATGTAGTTATTGAAACTAGTAGGTCGCTGCCCCAACCTACGACTTTAATTCTGTGCACCTCGAGTCTAGAGCCGATACACATAGGTATACATGAGTCTCGAGCATATGTTGCTCCAGTTGCAGTTCTTAGTGAACTAGTCGGAACGACCAGAGTGGTGTCATTTGACCTCCCACAAGGGCCGGTCGAAAGTCCTACCAGTGCTATTACTATGCCAACACTAAACGTAGGCACAACAGTTTACTCAACTGTTGTTTCAACTGTTAATCTAAGTGATCCAGGTGTTAGTTTACCAGACTTTGTGTCAAGGGAGTATCTGGACGGTGCTCGAAAGGCTATTCAAGACAACATGGATGCACAGATTGCTAGTCTTAAAAGGCTATTGAAAGGGAAAGAGCAAGTTGCAGAAGGGCAACCATTTGCGCCATCACCACCGCCTGTACCTGATCCTCCGAGGGTACAAGAGCAATCAGTGGATGAACTCAAATCGTTGTTGTATGCTAAGTTGATGGCATCCCAAATTCCTGATGCAGAAGATGCAGACTTGGTTGGACTCTTAAGACAACAGATTGATGAAAACCCTCCCGTTCGAGCCTCAGAGTTTTTGGCCTTTCAAGATGTGGTTGCTTCTAGTTTCACCAAAGTTAGTAAGTTAATCACATCAAACACCCAAGATCTTAAAAGCTCAATGGATGCCCTCTTTGAACGGGTATCTATTCTAGAAGAGACGTACAGATCTCAGGCCACCTCACACAAAAGAAGGCATGATGATCCGAAAGATCCAGATCATCATGAGGGGGAGAGGAAAAGACAGAAGGTGGCTGAGACGTCTACTCAAGCTCCAAGGGTTGAAATTGAGCCAACTGCTCAAGATATGAATGTTGAAGGTTCTGCCCCAAAATCTACATGGGAAAGAATCATCAAGGCAATTGTTGTAGAAGATGAGGAAGAGATGGAGACAAGTCCTACGATCGAGCCAATGGTTGAAAAGCTGGCGGACTCTACAGTAGGAACAAGGTTGTTATTGGACTTGTCTCCCAATGTCGGGTTCAATGACATGTTTGCTACTGTGTTGGATGGAGAACAAGATTTTGGAGAGGATATTGAGAACATTGACGAGTCAACTGGGTTATACTTTGACTTTGAAGCTGACATCAATGAGGAAGACCCAGTATTCCCGTTTCAAGGTGATCGTCAGACAGTGCCGGAATCCTCCACTGCAGCTATAGCTAGTGCATATGATATTCCTGTTTCTAGAGAGCCTTTTGATCCTACAAAGATTTTTACAAGGAATTATGTACCATTCATTATTCGAGCAAATGTTCCAGGGTATGACAGAGCTAGGATCCGAGAGCCGTACCTTATAGACATCTACTTTGGCATCTTCCTCCGACATCGTAAAGCTCTCAGTGGTGATAAAATTCTTGGTATCCACCGGGAAACCAAAGATTATCGCTTAGAGTACAAGCACTTTCTAAAAGCCAAGCGTCTGCCTGTCAGTGAAGTAAGGACCAAACATCGAGTTGTGTCAATCAAACAGATAGATGCTCAAAGACTTCTCAGAGTCTGGTATCCGGTCTTCATTGTGACACGACAAGATGGGAAAGTCTAGAGATTTAGTGAAGCTGATTTCTCAAACTTATATTTGGAAGACTTGGAGTGTATGTATTGTGAAATCCGAAACATGACTAACAGGAAAGATGGAGCTCTTGTTGCCCTTGATGCAATTAAAAGGTATATKCGGAGTCATGTAAAGTTGGCTATGGTTATTGATGTTCAGATGGGTCTTGAAGATAATCAAAGAATCATCAATCTGAAGAGACCTGATCAAGACYYAGAAGRYATTGATGYTTATCCAGTTTACATGATTCTTGAAAAACMAGAGTTCGGAGTYATATACTTTGCTGAGCATCAAGTGAAGAAGTTTATGAGATTCAGCGAGCTAAACAAGTATTCAGATGGTACAATAAGACTGGTGAGATGGGCACTTGACTTGAAGAGAGTAAACAATGACAAAGCTACGGAGTCGGAGAGAATGAGCTCAAAATATAGATATTTGTTGATCAATGCCATAAACCTGCTCGAGGAAAAGATTCAATACCGGAACGCTCTAAGGAGGCTGGAGAAACTTCTCAGACTCAGAAAGACAAAATTTACGAAAGTTCGAACTTGAATCCAAAAGGGGAGAATGTTGGGTTCAAGTATGTGCGTTATTGTTGTATTCAAGTTCTCCATTTTACATGCGTTGTAATAGATTAGCTTAATGCTTTCCTTAGTATAAATAGTGTTTTACTTTGTAATTGTCATTACCTTTTCATTAATCATCTTATGTAATTCCTGATTAGCTGTAATTCTCTCTCAAGCAATACAAGAGATATTTGGTGATCTATTCTCTCTCTTCATCTTGTTCTTATTGTTCTTGAAGATCATGATCAGTTTTGTATGAATTTGGACATTTCAGAAACCCAAGACAATAAAACAACCACTCGTCCAAATACATTTTAAAAGGAAAAACAAAGCATTTGGACTTTTATTTTAGAAGATCCAGTCGACACAACTTACTAGTAACAATCTGTCAGTTCCAAAATGTTACTTTTAATGGTTAATTTCCACATGCAATGTGGTTTTATCCCATTTTCTTGGGTTCTAAGTGTGTAGATCATAAATTATCACCATTTCGAGGACATTTTCATGTCTTTGATGAATAATCTCCCATCTTAGATTCTCTAGAAAATTTTAGCTCAAAGAGAAGAAAGAAATGTGACGTAAACGAGAAATAATGTTGAAAAAGATACAAATATATTAAAACTAGTCTATTACCTTTTTGCTTGCTATTACTTGAAGACTTGAATGTTCTTCAAGATTTATAGAATCTAAGAGGGTTTTTTAAGGTGGATTCGGCTGGAGTGGAAGACTAAGAGTCTTAGAGAGAGAAAGAGAGTGATACAAATGAAGGTGAAATGAAAGATTTCAAAAGAAGTGGGGTTTTTATATGAGAATAAAGGGGCCGGTTCATTCAAGGCCCAAACCATCTCATATTTATGTTTATTTTCTCATAAAATAAAGCCCATTTAAATGTTAGCATAAATTCAATTTTTATCAAATACTGATAAAAATATCATTATTAAAACAAAATTCCAATTTTTTATAAAATTATTTGAACATTTAAATGAGACTTTTATATTTTTAATTTGAATTTTATAGTATCAACTTTATTATGTTAAGATAATTTTTTTAATATATTTGGCATTACATAAGTTACTTTATCAATGTTACCCGTCAGGACAGGGTTTTCTGAACTATAATTTGTAACTAAGCCACATGAATTCTAATCAACATGATTAGACCCTAATAGAATATAATTCTAAATATAGGAACCCTAATAAGATGCGAATCTGACGCTCCAAAAATGACGGATGTCACAGTCTCCCCATGCCGGAAGAATATCGTCCCGAAATTTTATTCGTCAGTTCCTAGCTTTGGACCTGTTGAGAACAAGTAAGGATACTTGTTTTTCATAAAATCTTCTCTTTCCCACGTGTACTCCGGCGCATGCCTTAAAGTCCAATGAACTTTTACAATCGGGATCTTACTACGCTTCAACTGCTTGACTTCTCTATCCATGATTTCTGTTGGTTTTTCAACGAAGTGCAGGTGATCGTTAATTTGCACATCTTCCAATGGAATGACAAGCGTTTCGTCGGTTAAGCACTTTTTAAAGTTTGATACATGAAACGTATCATGAATAGTGCTTAACTCCTGTGGCAAATTTAACTTGTATCCCACTGGTCCAATTCTCTCAGTTATTTCAAATGGACCAAATATATCGGGGACCCAATTTGCCTCTTTTCCCAAAACGCATTATTCCTTTCTATGGTGAGACTTTTAAGAGTACTTTATCTTCTTTTTGGAATTCTAATGGTCTCCTCCGATTATGAGCATAACTTTTATGGCGATCTCTTGCAGCCTTGAGTCGATCCTTGATAATTACAATCTTGTCAATAGTTTCCTGAACAACATTGGGTGTAGTTAATTGCCGATCGCCGATTTCTAGCCAACTGAGTGGAGATCTGCACTTGCGCCCATATAATGCTTCATAACGCGCACACTGAATACTGACATGATAGTTGTTATTGTATGGAAATTTGACTAACGGAAGGTGCTTATCCCAACTTCCACCAAAATCTATGGCGCACGCGTGCAACATGTCTTCAAGTGTCTGGATTGTTCTTTCCGTCTATCCATCCGTTTGAGGGTGGTATGAAGTACTTAAGTCTAGAAGTGTACCTAACCCTTCTTGAAGTGATTGTCAAAATCTTGACGTGAATCAACTGTCTCCATCCGAGAGAATGGAAAGACGTACTCCCTGACGAGTAATGATTTCATTTATGTAAATTTGTGCCAGCTTCTCCATCTTGTAATCTTCTCGGATTGGTAGGAAATGAGTAGATTTCGTTAGTCGATATACGATTACCCAAATGGCCTCATGCCCTTTCCCAGTCCTAGGCAACTTAGTTATGAAGTCCATTGATATTTGTTCCCACTTCCATTGGGGAATCTCGGGTTGTTGAAGTAGGCCAGAAGGTTTTCGGTGTTCGGCCTTGGCCATTGCACAAGTTAAACACCTATTTACATACAGTGCAATGTCTTTCTTTATTCCAGACCACCAATAGTGTTCCCTCAAATCCTTATACATCTTATCTTCTCCTCGGTGATTTGAATATTTGGATTGATGGGCTTCGTTCAAAATTATCGATCTAAGATCGCCAATCTTAGGAATCCAAACCCTATTTCCCAAGTAATTCACTTCATCTGACTTCAGTTGAAACTTAGTTTCCATGTGGTGTAGGGTCTCATTCTTCAAATTCTCTTCCTTTAATGCTTCTTTCTAGTCCTCGAGAATTTGTGCTTTCAAACTCGTGGTTACTATTGCTCACAAAGCTTGCATTCTTGTTGGTTTTACCCTTTCCTTTCTACTCAAAGCATCAGCTACTACATTAGCCTTGCCTAGATGGTACTTAATTTCGTAGTCGTAATCATTAAGCAGTTCAACCCATCTTGTTTGTCTCATATTTAACATTTTCTGATTGAGGATGTGCTGAGGGCTTTTGTGATCAGTAAACACAGTATACTTGGTACCATAAAGGTAATGTCTCCAAATCTTAAGCACGAATACTACGGCTCCTAATTCTAGGCCATGCGTAGTATAATTCTTCTCATGCACTTTGAGTTGTCTTGAGGCGTATGCAATGACCTTATCTTTTTGCAATAGTACGCATCCTAATCCTTGATGCGATGCGTCACAATATACCACAAAGTTTTCCAAGCCTTCTAGTAAGGATAAAATAGGTGCATTACATAGTTTATGCTTAAGAGTCTCGAATGCTTCTTCTTGTTTTTCTCCCCAAACAAACTTCTTGTCTTTTTGAGTTAAAGTTGTGAGTGGTTGCGCAATTTTTGAAAAATTCACAATGAATCGCCGATAGTAGCCTGCCAAACCAAGAAATTGACGAATTTCCGTCGGGGTTCTTATTTCTTAATGGCCTCAATCGTTGCAGGATCTACATGAATCCCTTTTTCATTAACCACGTGACCAAGAAATTGTACTTCACAAATCGAGAATTCGTATTTGGAGAATTTTGCATACAATTTCTGGTCCCTAAGTAGCTCTAATATCAATCTTAGGTGTTGCTCTTGATCCTTTTTGTTTCATGAATAAATTAGTATGTCATCTATGAAAACAGTTACAAATTTATCCAAGTATGGTCTGCAAACCCTATTCATTAGATCCATAAAGACAACCGGAGCATTGGTTAACTCGAATGGCATAACCAAAAATTCTTAATGGCCGTACCGGGTTCTAAATGCCGTTTTGGGGATGTCCTCTTCTCGAATTCTCACTTGATGATATCCGGATCGAAGATCGATCTTTGAAAAGTATACGGCACCTTGAAGTTGATCGAATAAATCACCAATTCTAGGAAGAGGGTATCTATTCTTAATGGTCAACTTATTTAGCTCCCTATAGTCAATGCACATTCGCATTGACCCATCTTTCTTTTTGACGAATAGAACCGGTGCACCCCATGGTGAAAAACTAGGTCTTATGAATCCTTTATCTAACAACTCTTGGAGTTGTCCCGACATTTCTTGCATCTCTGATGCAGCCAATCGATAGGGTGATATTGCCACTGGGGCAGCTCCTGGAATTGAGTCGATACCAAACTCGACTTGTCTTGGTGGGGGTAGTCCTGGTAAATCCTCAGGAAACACTCGAACTACAGGGAAATCTTCAATACATCTCTCTTTGACCTTCTTGTCTATAATGTGTGCCAAAAATGCAACGCAATTCTTCGTTAAGTACTTTCGCATCTTCATGCATGATACTATCTTAATCTTCCAATCGGACTCCTCTCCTTGAATTATAAGTGTTTCACCTCCTTCTTGAAGATTTCGGATAATCTTTTCCAAACAAACTATTTCAGCTTGATTTTTAGATAGCCAATCCATGCCTATAACTATATCAAAACTTCCTAACTCAATCGGAATAAGGTCTATACTAAAATCCTTCTTGGCTAAACTTAGAGTGCAGTCCATGATTATGTCTCTAGCCCTAATTTCTTGGCCATTAGCAAATTCTATTATGTAAACTTCTTTTAATCTTTGAGGTTTTAAGTTAATCTTTGGCTTAAAATCTAGTGATACAAAACTTCTATCAGCTCCTGAATCAAATAATAGTGATGCAAATTCATTATTCAAGAGAAATGTACCTGTAACCACATTGGGATCATGCCTAGCCTCCCTTGCTTCAATTTCAAATGCTCGGGCCCATGCTTGACTTTCTTAGTTTCCTTGATTGGTTGGTCGGGCTTGGTTAGCATTTTTTCCTTGTTTTCTCTTTGGACAAATGTTTCTCAAATGATCCGGACTTCAACATTCAAAACACAATCGCTTTCGGCAATCCTTTGTGGGATGGCCCCCTCTGTGGCATCTTGGACAAATGATGCAATATCCCCAGTGCGGGTATTTACATTTATTATAGTTAGGTTTGATGAAGACCTTTTCTCTCTAGCCATGGCGATTATGGGGAAGAAGTTTGTTGTTTGGATCTTGTTTGGTTACTCTTTAGCTTGCTAGAAATCGGTTTCAAACTTGTTGTCCAATCGTTTGTTCCTTTAGAGTGGTTCAATGCGAGTTTTTTCTAGAGGCTGTGGATCTGCTCTAGTTGGTGCTTCATTCTGGTGCTGTTCAGTGTTCAATCCAGTCCGTCTGTTTTGGTGGGTTTTCTGTGCATTCGGCTTAGGTACAACTTCTTCTTCTCTTGCCAAGTCTTTGTACAGGCTGTGGGGCAGACTAGGGTTACCTGCTGCTTGCTCCTCTCGGCTTCTTTGTATCGTTGTCTGGTTCTGTGCTGGTTGGCTTAGAGCTGCTGTTTTGGTTGGTTTGTTGTGCATTCGGCTAAGGTTCTCCTTCCTCGTCTCTTGCCTAGTCTTAGTAAGGACTTTGGGACAGTTTAGGGTTTCCTGCTGCTTGCTCCTCTCAGCCTCTTCGCACCGATTTCTGGTTCGATGCTGTTCGTTCTAGAGCTTCCTGTTTTTCTCCCTGGTTTTCTTTTTCCGGTTTTGACCTAGTCTTAGAGTGCTCCCTACCTGCACTCTAGCTGTTTACGCCAGAAAAATGGTTCAAGCTTTTGTTCGCTGGTTTATCTGCCTGGTTAACCGGCTGTTTGACTTTTCCAGCACGGTTAATCGCTTATTCCTTTGTGCTACCTGCTCGCTTATTCTTGGAATATCGCTTGGTCGTTCAGAAAGCTTTATTGGGTTTGTGATTTTATTCTTCTGCTTGGCTGTTGTTTCTTTGCTGTCGTGGCTGGTTGTGATTTCATGTGCTGTTTGTTGGTTCGGCTTGCTCTTTATTCCTCTTCAGCTTTTCTGCTGCTTGATCATTTCGGTGGTTGCTTTAAGGGTTTTGGTGAAGATGGTTGACTTTGCGGATGTGATCTTGGAAGAACCGATTTCCCAAGACTTTGCGAATGTGATCTTAGAAGAGTCGTCCCCTCGTGCTTTGCATGGTAGGGCTGATGTCACCGAATCGACTGATGATGTTATCAAAGCTAGGGCTGATGAACGCAAGGGAGAAACTGACATAGGCGGATCCATGTATGTGGGCGATAAGGAGGGGGTTTTGAGGGCTGACGTGAGCAATGAAGAAACCCAAAAAAGGGTCTCGGTTTGGGAGCGACTATCACCTACGATCACGGGTATGCCATCTTCTCAGGATCGAAAGTCGTTTGTAGCAATTGTTGGAGGTGTTCCAACGCAGGAGTTGACCTATTTCCCGGTGGAAAATAGTGTGAAACCACGGATTCAATTCCCGTTGGAAACCACTAGAGGTATGGCAAAATCTTTCCAAACGGTTCTTTATGGGTATTTTTTGGGACCTAGACTTCCGTTTCCTATTGTTTTACATGCGGTTCAACATGCTTGGGGAAAATTTGGTTTTAAAGATGCTATGGTGAATGATCTTGGTTATTTCTTCTTTCGTTTTAATGATGGAGGTGGTTGTACTCAAGCAGTTGAATCGTCGCATCTAATGATAAGAGGGGTGCCATTGTTTGTTTCTACATGGGACCCGTCAAAAGGGCTTCATAAACCTGAACATTCATCGTGCCCTTTGTGGATTAATTTTTTTAATATCCCTCTAGTTGCTTTCAATAGAGAGGGTATTAGCCATATTGCCAGTGCGGTTGGGGTTCCTTTACGATTGGATGCATGTACGAAAGCACGTGTGATAAAGCTTGGGGGAGAACGAACATTGCTAAGGTTTTGGTGAATGTTTGGGCCGTGGGAGAGATGTAGCGGGAAGTCGAAGTGGTAATCCCGAGGCTTTCTGGTAATGGAGAAGATGTGGTAAAGGTGGTATTGGAGTATGATTGGGTGTCGTCCCAATGTTCCATGTGTAAAACATTTGGACATAGGGATTCTTCATGCATGAAAGGGGTTGTTCGGAAACCAAAGAAGCATCCAAAGGCATTTGATAAGGAGGGCTTTCAACAACCTAGAAGGCAACAATGGAGGCCGAAGGCTAATTCTGGAACAACCAATGAAACTCAGGCGGAAACATCTAAGGCTAGTAAAGGTGCAGATTCTATGGCTTCTGATACGTTATTTGGTGTTGGTACTATAAAGCAGGTACAAGAGGTGTCACCGTCTCCGGTTGTGGACCCTAAGGAGTATGCCATTGTTAGCCCTAAGGCTATGTCTGTTGCTTCTGAAGTACCAGCCGGTGATAGTGAGGGGCCTATGGAGGGTTAGTATTGCACTGTGGATGCTGGGAGAACGCCAAGAGGTAGAGAAGGTAATTTGAATGCAATGACGATCTCACCTATGGGGGGTCCGTAACTAGTAAAAGTTATGGTACAAGCATTCCAACCGAGACGTGGTGTTGCAATCCCAATGCCTATAAATAACCGATTCTCATCTTTTTATACTGAAGACTCTAGTGAAGATGATGATATGGAGATATTTGATACGGCTAGGTGTGATGCAGGGGGTATTTTCAATGGTGATAACATTGAGCAGGCTGAAGGGAGTATGGGGGAGGGTGCTGCAACCACTTCTAGTTCCCAATGATAAAGTTCGCTTCCTGGAATCTTAGGGTAGAGAGGTACGTGATTTTATACATATGAAGAGTCTTTCGTTATGTTGCATTATTGAGTCTAAAGTCTTACAAAGTAAGATGGGAGATGTGTGTGGTAGAGTTTTTGGAAGATGGAGTTGGGTCTCAAATGGTTTATCTTGTGATCAAGGAACACGCCTTATTATTGCTTGGGACCCGACTGTTTTGTCCTTGATAGTGATTGAGCAGCATTTGCAATACGTGAATTGTGAAATCCGTATCATTGGTAAGCCAGAACCCATCTTTATTACGTTTGTTTACGGGTGTAATACGGGGGTGGAAAGGAGGGATCTTTGGAGGGCCCTTGGGAAATTTAAAGTCTTTATCCATAATAAAGCGTGGATAGCAATGGGAGACTTTAACTCTATGCTTTTCCCTCATGATGGGTTGGGAGGGTCATCTAGGCATAATTCGGACATGGAAGAGTTTCACCTTTGTCTTGTAGATGTAGTGCTTTTTGATATCTCTCATCAAGGGTGCCAATACACTTGGATTCAGAAGCCGTCCGGGGGAGGAGGTATTATGCGTAAATTAGATCGGATATTGGGGAACTCGGAGTTTATTGACAGATTTGGGGATGCCTTGGTTTTCTTTAAACCAAGAGGGATCTCTGACCATTCGTCGGGTATTCTAACGTTCAAAGTAGGGAGAAGACTTAGAAAACGTGGCTTCAAGTTTGATAATTTCCTGACTTCCCATGAGGATTTCCTCAGTTCGGTTGAGGGAGTATGGGTGAAACCGAAGAAAGGCTCCTACATGAAGAAAGTTCTCCTTAAAATGCAAGATATGAAAGGGGTTTGCCGTAGACTAAGAAATTCGTATGGATGCTTGAATAAGAAGGTGGCATTGTTAAAGGCGGAACTTAATGTTGCTCAATTGGCTTGTGACCTAGATCCATTTAATGATATGCTGAAAGAGGACATTGCTCACCTCTTGTTAGCATATCAACAAGCTAGGAATGATYAATTGGAAWTGGTTAGWCAAAAGGCGAAGATTTCTTGGTTRAACGAGGGGGATGGAAATTCTAAGTTCTTCTTTCACTCCATGAGAGAGAAGCGCAATAGGAACCACATTGCTGCTATTAAGGACTCATTTGGAATGGTATTTGAACATGATGAAGTACCAAAAGCTTTGGTTAATCATTTTGCAGGTATTTTGGGTTCTTGTGTTGCGTTGGTTAACCGTTCTATGGAGGATTGTTCTTTCAATCGTTCTTTGTCTTTATCGGAGTCTCTGCACTTAATAAGACCCATTACGGATATGGAAATAAAGACTGCTCTATTTGTTATTGGTAATGAAAAGGCCCCAGGTTCTGATGGGTTTTCTTCGAAATTCTTTAAAGCTGCTTGGAGTGTGGTGGGTCGGGATGTTCTTATTGCAGTACATAATTTCTTCTACTGGGGCACCTTAGAGTATCAGTTGAATCACACATTGCTTTGCCTTGTTCCAAACGTTCCTAATGCGTCCTGTGTAACTGATTTTCGGCCCATAGCTTGTTCTAATGTGTTACTTAAATGTATCAGTAAAATCATTGCGGACAGGATGAAAGGCTCTTTGGATGTCCTTATCAGTAAGGCCCAATCTGTTTTCATTCCTGGAAGACATATTACTGATAACATTTTAATGGCACATGAGCTTGTAGCAGGTTACCAGAAACCCCAAGGGGAGCCAAAATGTGCGTTCAAGATCGATATCAGGAAAGCTTATGACACAGTTGACTGGAAGTATCTACTTGGGATGTTGAAGGGAATGTGTTTTCATCCAGTTATGATTAATTGGATAAAGTTGCTAATCTCAACGCCAACGTTCTCTATTTGCGTTAATGGTCAGTCGGAGGGATTCTTTCATGGAAAGCGCGGGCTTAGACAAGGAGATCCAATATCTCCTTACTTGTTTACGGTGGTAATGGAAGGATTATCGATGATCCTAAAAAAGTGTATCGATGAGGAGGTGAATTTTGCTTACCACTAAGGATGTGAAGACATCAAGTTGACCCATTTATGTTTTGCAGATGATCTTTTTATTTTCTCTCGCGGGGATGCCATTTCGGTTGAAGTGATAAAACGGGCTCTCCAGACGTTTGAGGTAAGATCGGTTCTGTCTTCAAGTCTCGAAAAAAGTGAGGTGTTTTTCGGGAATGTAGAGTTGGATGTTCAAAACGCCATTCGAAATTGCCTTCCATTTCGTCCGGGGGTGTTTCCTATTCGGTACCTGGGTGTTCCCCTCTCTCCGGTTAGATTGAAGGTACGTGATTTCAACCCTCTTGTGGTTAATCTTAAAACTCGTTTGATGAATTGGAAAAACAAATTTCTATCCTATGGTGGTAGAAGACAACTCATCATCTTTGTCCTTCAATCTATGCAAACATATTGAATGTCGGTTTTTCTAATCCCGTCGGCCACAATCCATGAAATTGAACAAGTTTGCCGCAATTTCTTATGGAACAAAGCGGAGGCGGAGATGGGCAAATGTTGAGTCTCATGTGAGAGGGTTTGCTTGCCTGTAAAAAATGGGGGACTTGGCATGAAAAKGCTGGCACTTTGGAACCGGTGCTTGCTTTTTAAACATATTTGGGATATACTTACTAGAAGAAGCACCATGTGGGTTTCTTGGATTCATTCAAACTGTATTCGGGGGAGAAATTTTTGGGTGATAAAGAAGAGAAATGAATGGTCTTGGCTTATCYGGAACCTCTTAGAGTTAAGACCTCATTGTAGGAGATTTTTCATCTCAAATGTGGGTAACGGGATATCCACGCATGCTTGGGAAGACACTTGGAGCGAACATGGTCCCCTTATCCATTTAATGTCGTATAGGTTCATAAATGGCCATGACTTTCATAATAACTCTACGGTTTATGACCTAATGCAACGATTTGGTAATGCGTGGCTGGATGAATGGATACAACTATTTCCCTAGTTGCAGCATATTGGGATCCCATCCCCTAGTCCTCTAGAGGATACGGTTAGGTGGCTTGAACCTAATCAGAATCGGTAGCCGTTTGAGGTGAAGGTGGCATGGCAAACATTGCAAGAAGTGGGGCCAGTTGTGCATTGGCACAAGGTGGTATGAAATAAAGCATACATACCTAAACATGCTCTCTGCATGTGGATGGCATGTCAGATAAGATTACCGACCCAAGATCGCATTAGCCAGTGGAAGCATGATCCCCTTGATCTGAAATGTGTGTTTTGCAATTTGGTGATTGAAACACACAATCACTTATTTTTTTAGTGCAACTACTCGAGTAGTATTTGGAAGGTAATTAAGAGGGAAATAGGGATCCGAAATTGTCCGGACAATTGTGAGGATATCCTTAATATGGGGATATCGCAAAGGTGGAACTAGTGGTCTACGGTACAAAAGCTTGGTATCTCGGCTACGGTGTATCACATATGGATGGAAATGAATAGAAAGTTCTTTGACAATCATAACCACACTGGAGATCAAGTCGTGGCCGAAATCAAGATGCAGATTCTTCCAAGAATGGTGTGGAAGACAAGGAAGAAGCTCACGAGAATCAATGACACGTGATCAAGAGGATGGTGATGGGTTTCGGTTCTGGGAGTCTTTGGTGATTTGCTCCATCTACTTTTTGGCTTGTTTTAGATTTCTTTTTTGGTGCATTTCTCGTTGTTTATTTTGGCTTCTTATGGCTTGGTTTGTGAGTCAAAGTTGTCGTAGCTTTTCTTGTTGTTTTGTACTTTGATTGTTTGCTTTTATTTGTCTTCATATAATTGCCTGGGGAGCTTTTCCCCTTTCAGTAGGTTTGCCTCCTTGATTTACCACCTGGGTCTGTACCCCAAAGTTTCCTACTACTTTTCTATTCTTGCCAAATGTTCCCCCAGATCTTTGATTCCCATGTTCTTCCACCCTTCTTTTTCCTTTGTTGAATTCCCCAAACCGAGTAGCATTGTTTGTGAGCTTGGTCGCAATGTTTATTGCCTCCTGAAGGGTCTTTGGGTTTGCCGAGGTGATATTAGCTCAAATTTCTGGAGATAATCCCCAAATATATCTCTCCATTCAGACTTCCTTAGGTGTCACAAGATGTGGCACTAAATTTGCTAACTCATGGAATCGAGCAGTATATGCAGTTATATTCTCCCGTATCATCTCATGGTTCCATAACTCCATTTCCAACTTTAGGAGTTCACTCCTTGGACAATATTCGTCTTTAAGTAGTTTCTTGAACTCCTCCCATGAAAGTTGGTTGGCAATTTAACGACCCCTAGTATGAAACAATGTGTTCCACCATGTCAATGCTCGGCCTTGCAGTAAGCATGCAGCGTATTCTACTTTGTATGCTTCTAGGCATTTGCTGATATGGAGGACAGATTCCATACCCTCAATCCAAGTTAATAATCCTACGGCTCCCTCAGTTCCATAAAATTCTTATGGGTTGTAGGATCTGTAATGATTTGTAAGTGCATTCCCTGGGTGTCCTAGGCTCAGAATTGGTTGGTTGGTTAGCATTCAGTCCTACCGCTACCTGGCTGACAATATTGGGGAGTGCAGCCAAGAATTATTCTGACACGAGTCGTGCAACTTCAGGGTTTTCTCTTCTTGGCGGCATTTTCTAAGGCATGTTAAAAGGGAGTCTCGTTATTTTTATAGCAATATTATTGACAATAATCTCTCATCAACAGAATGTTGCATAAGATATTCATTTTGTAGATATCATTGAAACATTTACATGATCAAACAGAACAATTTTATATTTCATCCAAGGTTCAGTACATTTTCAAAAGATACTAAGGGCTTTCAGTCGATTACAACCCTCAAAACAAATCTTAGGTTTCAACGCAAAAGAGTAAATGTTCTATCACTAGTCATCGCTTTTAGAGCAGTATCCAACAAATTAGCATTCCTAGCATTAGCACCATCAACACACTTGCCACTAGACATTTATACAATCTCCTAATCTGATGTCTAGCAGCGATGACGGCCTCTGAGGTTCTCATCATACGCTGGTGGTGCATCTCCAATACATCGGACAGATTATTCAAAATGTAGTGGTGATATCCCAGCCGGGTCTGGTGAGTTTGAGTTTCCAATGCAATACCCCACACCCACTCTCGTTCATCCAGAGTCAAGCCCTAGGTGTATGATGCAGGTACTCCAGTCACTACTCGTGAGACTCTGCTCCCATGCTGCGATTGTGATTCCTCTCTTCTTGTTCTATTAGAGTTCTCGAAAGTCAACCGTCGAGGTAGTGGTACACTTTTCCTAGTCGTGACCCTAATCCTCGGACCATGAAATGTTTGAGGTGGAATATTGGGCACTGGCTTCGATGGAGGCAATACTGATGTAGGTGGTAAAGCAGGTGTCTCGCTAGTCGCTGTGTCCTCATGCTCATATGGGTCTACATCTTCATTGATTGATAAATTCCTTCTAGATCGACTAACAACATAACCAGATTCGTCTGCCGAATATTTACTAGGAATAGATGATGACATAGTGATCTGCGATATTAACAATCTTAATTACTAGACATGCCATCAATAAGCGCTTACGGTTAAGACAAAAGTTACTATGCAGTGACAAAGGATGGCAAGCAAATTAGAGCCTCTGGATGACCAGAGCTTCTGGTTGAAGTTCCCATACTTGAGATAATAAATGAATTTTCTAGTTCATTGGTCTCTGGTTCCTCATGCATAGCATACCAATAGATCGTTGTCCATCGATCTCTAGTTCCTCACACTTAACAGACCAATGAATCGATGTCCATCGACCTCTGGTTCCTCATAACTTAGCAGACCAATGGATCGTTGGTCCATCGACCTTTGGTTCCTCATAACTTAGCAGACCAATGGACTGCTGGTCCATCGATCTCTGGTTCCTCATAACTTACCAGACCAATGGATCACTGGTCCATCGATCTCTAGTTCCTCATAACTTAGCAGACCAATGGATCGATGGTCCATCGATCTATAGTTCCTCATAACTTAGCAGACCAATGGATCGCTGGTCCATCGACCTTTGGTTCCTCATAACTTAGCAAACCAATGGATCGCTGGTCCATCGACCTCTGGTTCCTCATTACTTAGCAGACCAATGGATCGCTGGTCAATCGACCTCTGGTTCCTCATTACTTAGCAGACCAATGGACCGCTGGTCCATCGATCTCTGGTTCCTCATAACTTAGCAGACCAATGGATCGCTGGTCCATCGATCTCKGGTTCCTCATAACTTAGCAAACCAATGGATCGTTGGTCCATAGATCTCTGGTTCCTCATAACTTAGCAGACCAATGGATCGTTGGTCCATCGAACTCTAGTTTCTCATAACCTAGTGATATATTTTCCTTTCGAGGACTAGAGCCTTTGGTTCCTCTAACCAGAGGTTCTGGCTCACAAGATCAAGCGAACCAGAGCTTTTGAACGCCCTCTACTCATAATGTTTAGTTTCCTTTATCCAAAGCTAGAACGCAAAGCTCACTTTCTTTATCAGGGCATATCTTATCTAATACAGAGTAAGAGTATTTGAATACAAGGATTATAGAAACTAGACCCTTTATCTACGTCTAATCCACCAAATATTCAGATACAGAGTTGACCCTCTGGTTGCCTTAGCGCTCTAGATACCATGTTTACTTCATAACCAGAGCTTCTGGTTGGTCTAGGGCGATGGACATTCAAAATTTATGCACACACACACTTTTCATATTTGAATAAAATTTCTTAAGTTGAGCATGTTTCCAGCACAAACGATTCGAATCTCTTATTATACATAAATTACACATAGGTGATCAGGCTTTGTTTAATGGATTCCTCTTTTGGTTATACTATTGAAAATTGTTTTTAAAATATTTGGTTATAGTTTGTGGTTTAGGAAAACCGGTATTCTCTATAACCGGAGCTCTGATACCAAATCTATCACACCCCGCTAAAGCGGAAACACGAGGTGTAACAGGTAAGCATTTCATAGCTCCAATTGATAGATAACAGCATTAAAGTACATAATCCAAAAATTTACAAACTCATAACCCTACTGTTCACGATGAAAACAACATCATTTGCAGAATGAGTTACAAAGACTTGTGAACAGGTGTTATCGTCAAAAGTGCTTCCAAAACTTACATTCTTACTTATTTTCCTGAAAAGCATGAAACATAAAATGACGTCAACTACAAAGAGTTGGTGAGTTCACGGGTTTTCATACGCACTAAATATTTACAAAGCATAAATCACTTCTTGCAAACTAGTACATAACTTGGACAAGATAAATAAAATTTTATAATGATGTTTAACACTTGAGACGCTACTGAGCCTTACCTGACTAATGTGCCCCATTAATTTACGAACTACCATAAATGGCCCGTTCATTTACTTAGGTACCACGGTTCGTATTAGTACTACTTCAGCGGTGGCCCATTCGTACACATGAGTAGACTATAAAAACGTAGGTAATGTGCACTCGTTTTTGGGTGAGACTCTCAACACAATAACGGCTATCCACAATTATCACGGCCCGGAAACTTGCCCGAGTTAACTAGTAGCATTTACGGAAGGATAGTTTTTATAATATACTCTCAGTACATCAATTTATCATTTATACATAGTGCAATAACAATCAATTTTTCATGATTTCAACAATTTTTAACTAAACAGTTCTTTAGACCCACAGTTTTACAACTAAACAGTATAGTTTGCAGACTTTCATGCTTTCCCCCCAATTTCAATAGATAAAAGCAGTAAAAGTGGGGTCGTGTATACTCACAAGTTTGTGGATGAATATCCAAGAACTTGATGACGTTTGAAGCACAATACGTCCGCCCTACTTTCCAAAACAGTCCGAAATCCAATAATTAGATCACCTATCGGGTCTTCATAAAGATAAAGTCAAATTATATCTTATATAATGCCAATGAGTTTTTATGGATTTAAAGTTGATACTTATTAATTGTTCTTAAAAATAGTCCAATATTTATATATTTTAAGATTAAAGGCTTTTGCACAAAAAGTTACCACTTGGACAGAAATGTAAGTTATGTTTCTGGAATTTTCGTTTCACCAATCATCGTCAAAAGGAACCTTCCATAAGTCATTTTGTTTTCAACTTTTTATACCACAAATGTTACTGTGTTAGATAACTTCTGTTCAAATTCCATGTATTTTAGAAATATTTTAGTAAATTAAATGTCAACTCATTTTCACATGTCAAAAGCAATAAAACAACCACTCGTCATAATACATTTTAAAAGGAAAAGCAAAGCATTTGGACTTTTATTTTAGAAGATCCAGTCGACACAACTTACTAGTAACAATCTGTCAGTTCCAAAATGTTACTTTTGATGGTTAATTTCCACATACAATGTGGTTTTATCCCATTTTCTTGGGTTCTAAGTTTGTACATCATAAATTATCATCATTTCGAGGACATTTTCATGTCTTTGATGAATATTCTCCCGTCTTAGATTCTCCAGAAAATTTTAGCTCAACGAGAAGAAAGAAATGTGACGAAAACGAGAAATAATGTTGAAAAAGATACAAAGATATTAAAACTAGTCTATTACCTTTTTGCTTGCTATTACTTGAAGACTTGAATGTTTTTCAAGATTTGTGGATTCTAAGAGGGTTTTGGAAGGTGGATTCGGCTGGAGTGGAAGACTAAGAGTCTTAGAGAGAGAAAGAGAGTGATACAAATGAAGGTGAAATGAAAGATTTCAAAAGAAGTGG
>NW_020200597.1:60336-89075 GCF_001531365.2 Cynara cardunculus var. scolymus
CGCCTTTTGCATGGGTTAATATATGTGGAATATGTATATGCATGCATGGGTATTTTATGGAATGGGCATGCATGTGAGGGCTCTTAGCCGCCTTTCTTTTTAATGAAAGGGTATATAAGTGATGAGGTTCTCAAATAAACCTATATGCCATTTTAGAAATCTGAGAGAGATTTGAGAGAGAGACTTGTTAGGATTGCTTATTTGACTGGAATTTGAAGTTGGATTCAAACTGGTTTCTAAAGATTGAATAAGGTGAGTGGTTCAAACCTTTGATTCATAAGATTTCATTCACTATGGTTTGAATTATATTTTGGTATCTTGAAAATACATGTTAAACCGGGGTTGTGTAAGTCTTGCTGAGACCAGATTTAAATATGTTGAAAATAATGTTATTTTTTTCCGGATATGTTATCCAACCAAGGCTTGACCAGAGTTGAAATCCGGCCAAGTAGTCATGTTGACCGGATTGTTAAGAGTTGACCGGATATGTAATTTGGCAAGAAATATTTTCATGACCAATTATGTTAAGGAGTATTTTATTCACATGTGAATTATGTTAATGATATAACATTCCTGTTTAAAATGATAAAAGAAAAACACTCAATATTTGTATTGGAACTGTTTTTGGATAAAACATAGATGATGGCTTTGAATCCTTATTTCTTTGTGATTTAAAGATTCAGGATCATGGTTCTTATTGGAAATCGTAGTAAGGATGTTATTGAGGAGAAGATAACTTTCTTTTGGCTAGAGACTTTGAATAAACCTTGTTTCTAATAAAAAGGTTTAAGAAATGTGTTATGTGAAACTTGAAAGGTACTAGCCTGTTTGGCTTGATATGTAATCTATAAAGTCAAGTGATTGGCTTTGGAAATTGGAAAGGTACTGGTAATGTGGATTACATGATAATGTATTTGTTTACATGAAAAGTTGATTTAAATAATGTTTTGTTGATCTTCACCCTGCAATGACATGTAAAATGACCTCACTAGACCTTGCGGTCTAACCCTCATTTTATATTTCTAAATATGTATTGCATGAACTGCTGATGGTAAGGGGAAGATGAAAATGTGATATTTTCCTATGTTCATATCTATGTGAAGATCAGATCGTCTTGCATCTAGTTTCGTAGATGAATGATGAACAAAACAAGAATTGTATTTTGGAATATTTGGAGCATGTATTTTGTATGATAATTTCTTGTACTTTGGGACCTTATTGGTGTAAAACATGTATCTCTTGTTAATGAAGTATATGTTACATGAAATGTGTGATGTCGGGTGTTACAATTGAGACTTAGATTTCTGATTAGATTCAGATTTCTTGGTCCCTGAGGAAGAAGGTGCACATGCTGAAGGAATATGTTTAGATGTATTTGACTTGTTAGCCTTCTTAGGAAGAGGTGCTTTGACAAAGGATTTGCCCTTGTCTTTGCAACCTTAACTCAAAGGACTTCAATCAATATGACTCTCAGCTAGAGAAAACTAAGAGGTAGAAGTGTCAGGAATAGAAGAGACAAAGGTGCCAAACTTGAGCATGGAACTGTCAGTGACATTGTCATTCTGATCATAGGAAAACCTACACAAGTCTTTATCTTGGCAGGGATATGAGCATTAATGATCTCACAAGGTTTGACAGAGGCTTTGCACCATCCTGCAATGGTAGCCTTCTTAGCCCTGAGTTCAGCAATTGCTTGCTCACGCTCAGCGATAGCCTGTTCACGTTCGATAATGATGGTTTGGTTCACAATGTCCTGATCTTTAAGATCTTCTTCAATCTTAGTCAACTCTTTGATCTTTAAATGAAAAATCTTCAACTGTTCTTTGTTCTTCAAGATTAAGCATTTTTGCTTTAGATTTTCCATTCAAGGCATTGTAAAGGTCCACCATCAACGTATCTAACGCTGATAGGCTAGAGGAGGAAGAAGAAGAGGGTTCATTCAAGAGACATACCTAAGCAGGAGATGATGATGAGAGATCATTAGAAGTTGACGTCTCATAAGCTTCTTCTTCGACATCCTTGGCCGTTAAGCAGAGATAGGTCATTTCTTGCTCATCAGATGATGATTCATCAGACGAATCGGCCCAGTCATGCTCTTCAGCGAGAAGACCTTTGGCCTTTAACTGGGAACTCTTCATCTTTTTGTACTTCTCCTTCAACTTAAGGTATTTGTCATCTTTAGATCTAAAGGAGGATGGGGTTTTAGAAGATGGTGTTATAGCCTTCTTAGACCTGCACTCACCTGCAAAGTGACCTTTGCGGTGACAATTGTAGCAGATCGCTGAAGTCTTGTCAATATTATCTAGCGTTGGCTCTTCATTGATGGTCAGCGAAGGAGATCTGTGGAAGTTGCTCTTCCAAGCGAATCTTCTAAAAGATTTAGTCAATAGTGCCAGTGAGTCATCAAAGTCTACAAGATCAGACTCTGATAGATCCTTAGAGTTAGTAGAATCTAACTCAATGATAGTAACAAGAGGAAGAACTGAAAGTAGTAAATTATCTAGAGAGAAATAGATAATAAAATGAAGAAAAACTACTAAACAACATGAAAAGAAAATATTGATCTGATACCACTTGTTGGTCCTGTTAGGGTTTACAAGATATTTAGAAACAGTTTGTAGAGGGGGGGGATGAATACAAACACAGTAAAGTTTTCAAATTTAAAATATATATTGATAAAGAAGGATCAATACATATTTTACAAGGTTGTATGCGTAATAAGATAAGGTAGAGATAACTTATCTAAACAAACTAAGTTACACACAAAAGATCTTAGCAAAGAGAAAAGATTTTTTTGTTTAAGACTAAGAAGAAAGTGATTTCTTTTTGGGTAAGCACTATTTAGAATAATTGAAAAGGGATTCTATCTTGCTTAAAGATAAACGTAAGTGTTCTTAGATATCTGTGTGTGTTCTTTCACGTATGCACGTAAGAATTAAGGTATGTATGTATGGAGATACAAACATCTATTTATACTCATTGCATTAAATGCACATTTAATGCAATACAGTAGGATTTGAACACGCGTCAAGCCTTTAGAGAAAGACTTGTCATTTGCTACAGTGAATAGTACAAAAGCTTATTCATGAGCAGACATCCTTTCATGGAGTTGGTGGGTAGTAGAGTCAACTAATCGGCTTCGTACCGTACTATGATCATGAAAGGGTATGGGTTTCTCCTTTGTGTGTAGAAGGACAAGACAAAAATAATCTTGTTGATCCTCTCACTTAGTGATTTGATGATAATCTCTTTTTCCTTATACGAAGTATGTATGTTTCTGTCTTTCAGTTCCAGCGATCATCTCTTAGTCCGTTCAGTGATCACTGAGAACATGTAACGTAAATCCATCAACGATAGCGATACTTCAAAAAGACAAAACTCACACCAAAGAACCTTCAGCGAAAGTTGAAGACTGAAGCTGAAGATTAGAGATTGGCAAGTTCATGATCTGAAGTGATATTCAGTGATTACAACCTGGTCTACACATGTGTGAGGACTGCCCAAGCCTTAGCGAATGTTGAAGAGACCTTCAGGTTATTATAGCATTCAGCAATCAAAAGAAGCTTGTTGAGTACGATTGTTTTTGTCTTGTCCTTCCACACACAATGGACAAACCCATACCCTTTCTAGAGCATAGTACGATATGCATCCGATTAGTTGACTCTACTACCCACAAACTCCATGAAAGGATGTCTACTCATGAATAGGCTTTTGTACTATTCACTGTATAAAAGGACAACTCTTTCTCTAAAGGCTTGATGCATGTTCAAACACTACTGCATTGCATTAAATGTTCATTTAATGCAATAGGTATAAATAGATGTGTTCTATCTCTATGTTGAGATACTCTCTTATTCCTGAACCCTAACTTTTACGATCATACGTAAAAGAACACAAATCTAAAGAACACAATACGCTTATCTTTAAAAAGCAAGTTAGAATCCCTTTTATGTACTCTAAATAGTTCTTACCCAGAAAGAACGTACTTTCCTTCTATGTCTAAAACATCAAATCATTTCTCTAAGAAGTTGTGTGTAACTTAGATTGTTTAGATAGGTTGTGTTTATCTTATCTTTCCACAAACAATCATGTAGAATCTGTATTCATCCCCCCCCTTCTACAAATTGTTATACACATCTTGTAGGCCCTAACGGGACCAACAAGTGGTATCAGAGCAGTGTATTTCTATTCTTGTTGTTTAGTTGTTTTTCTACATTATATTATCTCTTTCTTTAGATAATCTACTGCTTTCTAATGGCTTTAAAAAACACGAACACACACTTTCATGACAATGGCTCTCTTGCCAAACCACCCCGTTTTATCCGAGACAATTTTAGTCTTTGGAAAAATCAGATGTCCCTCTTTCTGGAAGGTGTGGATCCTGAAATTCCACACTACATAGAAAATGGACCATATGTTCCATATGTTATTTCTATGGTTGTTCCTGAAACTACTACGACTGCCGTGATTCCTAAACAGCAGATTCCAAAGCTCCCTCATTAATGGAGCGATGAAGACAAGAAGAAGATATCTATAGACACTCGAGCTAGGTCTATTATAGTTATGTCTTTTCCTGATGAGGATTATCATTCTGTTATGAAACTCAGAAACTCAAAAGTCATGTGGGACACTTCATGTGTTCAATATGAAGGAACCTCTCAAGTTCAAGAATCGAGGAAGATTAATTTAGTAAGACAATATGAAAGCTTTCTCTGTGGAAAGACTGAAGCTTTGCCTGAAGTACAACAACGTTTTAATTGTGTTCTTATCGATCTAAGGACTGTAGGCAGGGAATATTCCAATTCTAAAACTTCAACAAAGTGTCTGGAAAGTTTTCCTAAGTCTTGGGATGCTGATACCATGTGTCTTAAGATGTCCAATGACATGTCCGCTCTCTCTCTCTCTCTCTCTCACTCTCTCAGCACTGTTTTTGAGATACTGCTCAATCATGAGCAATCTCGACAATTGAAAAAAATCTAATCAAGGATCACAAAGAAATGAAGAGCTCTTCGTTAGCTCTAATCTCTGAATAAGCTTCAGCTGAACTCCCATATTCTTCTTCTTCTTCTCTTCGTCATAGTGTTATCACTGAGTTAGATTCTGCTAACTCTGAGGATCTATCAGAGTCTGATCTTGCAGACTTTGATGAATCTCTGGCTCTAACTTTAGGAGATTCGCCAAAAAAAGTAACTTCTGCTGATCCCCTGCGCTGACCATCAAGGAAAAGCCAAAGTCTAATAATATAGACAAGGCTTTAGCGATCTGCTATATCTGTCACCGCAAGGGTCACTTTGCTGGTGAATGCCGGTCTAAGAAGGCTGTGACACCGTCTTTTAAAACCCCATCCTCCTCCAGAACTAAGGATGACAAATACCTGAAGCTGAAGGAGAAGTACAAGAAGATGAAGAGTTCCCAACGAAAGCTATTTCAAACATTGATCAATCAGTGAATGAAATGCCTTCAGCATCTGAACCTATTCTAGTCGCTAAATCTGAGGCTCCTTTAGCAATTGTTCCAATCGTTGAAGAATCTATAGCTGAAGACTCATCCACTGTTCCTAAACTTCTCTACTCAGACGACAATCCTCTACCAGCTCATCAATGGACTAAAGACTATCCAATTCATCAAATTCTTAGTGATCCAGTTGAAGGTTTTCAGATTCGTCGTGGTCTAGGTAATATTTGTCTCTTTGTCAACTTTCTCTCTGTAGTTGAACCCAAGAAGATCAGTGATATTATCTAAGACTCTAGCTGGGTCATTGTCATGCAAGAGGAGCTCATTGAGTGTAACACCTCAAATCCATACATTGCATATAAAAAATATTTCATATATAGAATACATGTTTTCCCCACATAGGTCCATAATACAAGAGTTTATAATGTAATTTACAAAACTCAAGAATTCCAAAAAGTACATGCTCTTGTATCCTATCATCTATATATTCCAAAATATGGCTAATCAAGATCTTCACATAGCAAAGCACGTAGGGAAGTAATTCACAAAATGCTCTTTTCCTTATTATCATTACCTGCACGCATATTTTTGTACGCACAAAATGAGGGTTAGACATAAATGTCTAGTGAGGTTTCCTTTTATGTAGTGCAGGGTGAAGATCACCAATGCATTTATTTCAAATAATCCATTCTATGAAGCACAAAGTAAAAATCATATTCTCTTTTGGTCTATCGGGCCTCTGGTTCCAAATCAAACTTGGAATATATTTCAATAAACAGGACCAGAGCCCCTCTGGTCTCTCTACTAGAGCTTCTGGTTCCTTGACTAGAGCCTCTGGTTGTTCTAACCAGAGCTTCTGGCTCATGATTTATTGTAATGTTCTTGAGTTTAAACTTCCAATCAATAAAATAGCCTTTTTCATAAAAAGAATAAGTATAAAGATTTTTTATTCGACCCTCTGGTTGTACTTACCAGAGCTTCTGGTTCAAAAAGTTATGACCAACCAGAGCATCCGATTCAACGTGTAAGTCGACCAGAGCCCCTCTAGTATGTCGTTCATAGAAAATACTAAGTATAAAATCCTTTTTCTTAAAACTTCTTACAATATGATTTTAACACAAAAGCTCTTATCAATATATACATAGCCTTTGGTTCAACTAATACATTTAGTAAAAATTGGTATATTCCTCAAATCAATAACAAGAACCCTCTAGTTCGATAGTGAGGACCAACCAGAGCATCTCTGGTTCCTCATAAAATGTACCTTCAGTTCCAAAACACTTTTAAGCAAAAATTAATGACCATAGGCCATATTTTATCGTAACCATAACATCAATACTACTATTTCTAATAAGAACAACATCTCAGAATCCTCAAATCACCAAGAAGAGAGAACTCCAAACTGTTATAATCTTAATAGATATAATAGCAAGAGTTACACCATGCACACGCACAACGACCATCCTGATTTCATCCATAAATCCCCTGTTTATAGCAATAGTTATTCATCACACACAACGACCATTTTTATTTCCCTCGAAATTCATATGAACTATTTCATCCAATGACAGGCGACAGACCTTTCTGTCAGAGTGAACCTCGTTCATAGTTTTTATTCAATCATTATCTCAAAACAGGTTTATATTCAAACCTTCCAAATCATAATAACAATCTGTTCTATATATGATTGCTCAACTTTTCTAGTTCTTCCCAAATAGGGTATTTTTTTCAAAGCTGTTTCTAAAGAACATTTTCTGCTTACTCTTTTCAACATAGATTCCAATGTTTGAATCATAAAACATTTCTTTCAAAACTGTTTATAAGATCAAACAGCCGATTAAAACTCACGGTTATAATCAAAAGTTTAATTAAAATTCACAGTTCGCGAGAAGCAGTAATCAAGATTTCACAGGTCATATCAAAAAAGTAGTTAAACTCACCTTAAAATCAGATACCGATCCTGCAGATAATAATACAACAATTCTTTTTTAAAACACAGGTTCTATCTTCAAGAACACCTTCAAGAACACCTTCACCGCCTTTAAATTTCTTCCTTTCTTAAAACAATCACTTTTCTAAAAATAGAAAATAGATGAGATTTTTACCCTGTCTTCTTTCTTTTAAGCTTTAATGATGCGGTGATGGATTTTTTTATAATAGTCTTTTGGGCGATGAAGATAATATATTAAAACCAAACATTTCTTAACCATGAAGTTTGGATTTAAAAATATTATATTTTATCATGTGAATATATATATATATATATATATAATATCAGATTGTATCAACAATCACATAATTCATGCAAGTATTAACATAATTATGCATGCTATCACATAATTCATATAGTAAACACATAAGGTTACCTTGACCCATGTTTGTAGAAAAACCTGGTTATAACATTCTCTCCCCCTTAAAACAATTTCGTCCCGAAATTCATTCAAATAACCATGGATATCGGGTTCTCATATCTGGTTCTAGTGCCCATATTGCTTCTGAACCCTTATGAAACTTCCACAGCACCTTTATTATACTGATCTCTTTATTTCTCAATACTTTGGTTTTTCTATCAGTCACTGCCTTTGGTACTTCAATTAAATTCAATTTATTGTCAAGTTTGATCTCTAGAAGTGGTATCGCTAGGCTCGGGTCTGCCAAACACTTGCGCAGATTCGATACATGAAAGGTATTGTGAATCTGACTGAGTTCTTCTAGTAGTTCCAATTGATAAGCTGCCGGCCCAATCCGTTTGTAGATTCTGAATGGTCCAATATACCATGGACTGAGCTTTCCTTTCTTCCCGAATCTTATAACACCCTTCCATGGAGATACTTTTAACATCATAAAGTCTCCCATATTGAATTCAATCGGTTTCCTTCGTTTGTCGGCATAACTTTTCTGAAGATCCTGGGCAGTCTTAATTCTTGTATGAATTTGTTCAACTTTTTCAGAGGTTGTTTGCACAATTTCAGGACTTGTTAACTGCTTTTCACTTACCTCATTCCAACATAATGGTGTTCGACATTTTCTTCCATACAAGACTTCATAAGGTGCCGCTTGGATGCTGGAGTGATAACTGTTATTGTAGGTAAATTCTATCAATGGTAAATGTTCATCCCATGATCCCCCGAAGTCGATGATACAAGTTCTCAACATATCTTTGAGAGTCTGGATGGATCTTTCACTCTGTCCATCTGTTTGTGGATGATCAGCTGTACTCAATCTGATTTGTGATCCCAAATCTTTTTGCAGGCTTTCCCAGAACTTTGAGGTAAAACGACTGTCTCGGTCAGAAATAATGGATAATGTAACACCATGTCTAGTCATGATTTCCTTGATGTATAATTTAGCCAGTATTTCCAACGAATAAGCCTCTTTCATTGGTAGAAAATGTACAGACTTTGATAGACGGCCCACTATTACCCATAATGCATCTTAACCTTTTGGTGTTCGGGGTAATTTCATGATGAAGTCCATCGTAATGTGATCCCATTTCCATACTAGTATTTCTGGTGATTGTAGGTTTCCATAGGGTCTTTGGTGCTCAATCTTGACTTGTAAACAAGTTAAACATTGTTCCACATATGCCACTATATCTTTCTTGAGACCTGGCCACCAACAAAATACTTTCAAGTCTTTGTACATTTTGTTGGTACCAGGGTGAATTGAATAACGGGACTTGTAACTTTCATTCAGGATGGTTTCTCGTGTATTACCATAGCTTGGTATCCATATTCGGCCTTAGAAACATAATATTCCTTCATTGTCTGTTTTCATAATGGAAATCATCTTTCCCACCTTTTCAGACTTCTGGTTTTCATCCTTAACAGCTTCTTTTTGATTTTTCAAAATCTCTTGGTGAAGGTCTGGAGTCAAGCAGATTTTCATTGCTCTGATCGTGCCACTTCTTTCCTTTCGGCTTAAAGCATCGGCCACCACGTTTGCCTTTCCTGGGTGGTAGAGAATTTCACAATCATAGTCGTTAACGAGTTCAATCCATCGCCTCTGCCTATTCTGATCTTTCTGGTTGAACAAGTGTTGTAAGATTTTGTGATCTGTAAGATATGGCATTTTGTTCCTAAAAGATAGTGTCTCCATATCTTTAGTGTGAAGACTACGGCTGCTAGTTCCATGTCATATGTTGGGTATTTCTTTTCATGATCTTTCAATTACCGCGATGCATATGCAATTACCTTTCCCCTTTGCATCAAAACACATCCTAAGCCAAGCTTCGATGCATCACTATAAACGAAGAAGTCCTCTGTTCCATCGGGTATAGATAAAACTAATACACTACATAAGCGATCCTTAGATTTTCATCTCATACGGCTCCTCCCTTATGTGCACAAAGTTTGAAAGGCTTTTTGCTATTCCTCGGCCCAATGAAACTTGATATCTTTTCGAGTCAACTTGGTAAGTGGTACCACTATTTTAGAAAAATCTTGAATAAATTTGCGGTAGTAACCGGCCAAACCTAGAAAACTTCTGACTTCTAAAGGATATCTTGACGCATCCCATTTCTCCACCGCTTCGATTTTTTATGGATCTACCTGTACTCCTTTTTCTGATATCAAGTGTCCCAAAAACTGAACTTCTCGTAACAAGAATTCACATTTTGATAATTTTGCGTATAGCATTTCTTTCTTTAAAAGACTCAGGACCAGATGGAAGTACTCTGCATGTTCCGTCTCTGTCTTAGAGTAAATTAGGATGTCATCAATGAACACAATTACAAACTTATCGAGATATTCTCGGCATACTCTATTCATCAAATCTATGAAGGCTGCAGGTGCATTGGTTAATCCGAAAGGCATAACCAAAAATTCATGATGTCCATACCTGGTTCGGAATGTTGTTTTTGCAATATCATTTTCTTTAACTTTCAACTAATGGTAACCTGATCGTAAGTCAATTTAGAAGAAATAACTGGCTCCCACCAATTGATCAAACAAATCATCAATTCTGGGTAATGGATATTTGTTCTTTATGTTCAGTTTTTTCAGTTCCCCATAATCAATACACATACGCATAGTACCATCTTTCTTTTTCACAAACAACACTAGAGCTCCCCATGGTGAAGTACTTGGCCTGATAAATCCTTTATCCGACAAATCCTTCAATTGCGTAACCAGTTCTTTTAATTTTGATGGAGCTAATCTGTATGGTGCTTTTGCTACAGGTGCTGCTCCAGGTATTAAATCAATCCCAAACTCAATAACTCTGTCTGGAGGTAATCCTGACAAGTCTTCTAGAAAGACTTCAGGTTAATTACTAACAACCGGAATCAATTCTTGCTTGCTCTTTTCTTTCTTAGCATCAATTATGTAAGCTAAAAATCATTGGCATTTCTTTTGAATACATTTTCTGGCTTTCATAACTGATAACAGACTGGTGAGATGACTTTGATGGTCACCAAAAATAACAACTGTCTCTTTGTCTGGCAATATTATTCTAATCATCTTTTTATCACAAACGATGTTGGCCTGGTTCTCAACTAACCAATCCATTTCCACTACTATGTCAAACTCTTTCATAGGCATGGTTAGCTCCCATTCCTTAATTGTGATAGTGCAATTTTTGAACACATAATCCACATATACTTGACCGTTAGCAGTATCAACTACTAACTTATTGTCAAGTGGCATGAAATTCATATGAGCACATAAAGCAAATGATGGGGATAGAAACGAGAAGTTTGCACCCGAGTCAAATAACACTTTAGCATATAATGTGTTCACGGGAAAAGTACCTCTTACTACATCGGGGGTAGTTTCTGCTTCGTGTTTGATCATCTGAAAAGATCGACCCCGCACCCCACCCAACCCTCTGCCCATATTTGGTCTCCCACGACCGATCGATGTATTGCTTCCCATAGTGAGCTGTGGAGTTTTTAATTGTGGGCAATTCTTCTTGAAATGATCTAGGGAATTACAATGGAAACATTTTATGTTTTGCCTACAGAAATTCGAATTATGACCAATTTCTCCACAGTTAAAACATTTTATGGATTCTACTCGACATTCTCCTCGGTGATATTGTCGACATCGGGGACAGACCCTTTCCATCGGTCTCTGCATTGCTCTATTATTAAACTTGGCAATTTTTTATCCTTGATAACTGGCCGAATATCCTTCCCATTTTCTTTTTTCCATCTGTTTCCCTTCTTTATTTCTATTCTTATTCCTCTCAGTGATCTCTGCTGCATCTACTGCCATTGGAAGGGTAGCAGGATTCATTCGTATAACAAATTCCCTGATGGATGGTTTTAGACCCCAAATGTATCGTTCTACTTTTCTAGCCTCTGTTGAGAAGTAATGCTCAGCAAACCTTGAATATTTTATTAATTTCTCCGTGTATTCTCTGACTGATCCAGAGCTCTGTTCTAGTTTTAGGAAATCCTCTTCCATCTGTCTGACTGCTGTTTTAGGATAGAATTGTTCTTTGAATCTATTCACAAACTCTGCCCATGTCATGGTTTGTAGAATATATGTTTTGGCCAATGATTCTACCTCCCACCAAAACAAGGCATTTGACTTCAAAATAGAAACTGCAAATCTGACTTTATCTGATTCAGCACATCGAATAGTGTTGAATACAGACTTTATCTCTTTGATACAACACATGGCTTTAACTGGATCCTTGTCCCCCGAGAAAGTTGGTGGCTTTCATGTTAAGAACATCTTTATATCTCCTCCTCGATTATTGATAACTGGAACTGCTGGATTAATTTCAACTCTGCCAGTCTCGATTCTGGCAAGAATCCCCATAATGGTAGTCAAAGTTTCTCTTAGCTTTCCCATCTCTTCAGCCAACATATCTCTAGTCACATATCTGGTTGTGGTATTTGTTCTTGATTCATATTTTTAGAGTTGGATTCTACTTGATCTGCATTATTTTTAGGTTGACTAATTCTGCCTCTGGTCTCCCCTCTGCCTTGACCTCTGTCCCTTCCTCTGCTTCTGCCTCTGCCCTCAGAGGTACCAATAAAAGCAATAATAGGACAATCCTCTTCTTCATTAGTGGGGTTGGGGCAGGTGATCCTTTCTGACCTTCTAGATCTGCTTGTCATCGGCAGATTTCAAAATTAATAAACATATTTTCACATTCCCAAATATAATAACAATTCCAAGTTCAGTTATGTACCTGTAGATTCAAAATTACATTGGCCAGATATAATCCGAAAATACCATACACACTGATCTCTTAACTTATCATATTTATTCCAAAGGTGCGAACTATGTCTGGGACCCTAATATGCTATGAAACAATTTAAGTCTAGGTATCATGCATGTGAATACCTAAATCACATAAACTCAGGCTCTGATACTAATTTGTAACACCCCAAATCCATACATTGCATATAACACATATTTCATATATATATAATACATGTTTTCCCCACATAGGTCCATAATACAAGAGTTTATAATGTAATTTACAAAACTAAAAAATTCCAAAAAGTACATGCTCTTGTATCCTAGCATCTATATATTCCAAAATATGGCTAATCAAGATCTTCACATAGCAAAGCACGTAGGGAATTAATTCACAAAATGCTCTTTCCCTTATTATATTTACCTACACACATATTTTTGAAATCACAAAATGAGGGCTAGACATGAATGTTTAGTGAGGTTCCCTTTTATGTAATGGAGGGTGAAGATCATCAAAACATTTATTTCAAATAATCCATTCTATGAAGCACAAACTGAAAATCATATTCTGTTTTGGACCATCGGGCCTCTGGTTCGAAATCATACTTGGAATATATTTCAATAAACAGGACCAGAGCCCCTATTGTCTCTCTACTACAGCTTCTGGTTCCTTGACTAGAGCTAATTTCTTGTAATGTTCTTGAGTTTAGACTTCCAATCAATAAAATAGTCTTTTTCATAAAAAGAATAATTATACAGAGTTTTTATTCAACCAGAGCTTCTGGTTCAAAAAGTTATGACCAACCAGAGCCTCTAGTTCAACGTGTAAGTTGACCAGAGCCCCTCTGGTCTGTCGTTCGTAGAAAATACTAAGTATAAAATCATTTTTCTTAAAACTTCTTAGAATATGATTTTAACACAGAAGCTCTTATCAATAGATACAGAGTCTCTGGTTCAACTAATACATTTAGTAAAAACTTGTATATTCCTCAAATCAATTACAAGAACCCTCTGGTTCGATAGTGAGGACCAACCAAAGCATCTCTGGTTCCCCATAAAATGTACCTTCTGTTCCAAAACACTTTTAACCAAATATTAATGACCATAGGCCATATTTTCCCGTAACCATAACATCAATACTACTATTTCTAATAAGAACAACATCTCTGAATCCTCAAATCACCAAGAAGAGAGAACTCCAAACTGTTGTAATTTTAATAGATATAATAGCAAGAGTTACACCATGCACACACACAACAACCATCCTTATTTCATCCATAAATCCCCTGTTTATAGTAGGAGCTATCCATCACACACAACGACTATCCTTATTTCCTCTGAAATTCATATGAACTATTTCATCCAATGACAGGCTGCAGACCATTCTGTCAGAGTGAACCTCATTTATAGTTTTTTATTCAGTCATAATCTCAAAGCAGGTTTATATTCAAACCTTACAAATCATAATAACATTATCTATACTACATATATAACCATTTAAGACAAAGTCTTAAGTACAAGTTACTAAACATAAGTTACAATAGTTTTATGCAACARATTCAAAAAACWCTTAATTACCAAATATTATGCATAAGGTACAAGTTTTTTATGCAAAGGGTTTTAAACCCACAACTCCAAAACCTAATCGGAAGCTTTCTACTGTGCTTTCTCTCTTGCAGTCTTCTAMACATTCTTATTTCAGTATCCCATCTGCACTCAAACAAATTTGGGTATAATAGAGATGCTTTCTTCCTTGACTCACCTTGAACAGGATAACCTTGTGGTTTTGATGTATCACCTCGAACAAATGTTCGATTTTCTTTCTTCTCTCACAGTCTTCGAAAACAATTTCTCGTATCAAACCGATTTGATGTATCATAACCTCGTCGATGCATATAAGTCCCTCCTCCCTGATGTTTTAATTTCACAGGTTCTCCAAAACCCTAAAGATTTCCATTTCAATTTTAATTTGGAGGTATGCTCTTCAAAACCTTATTGATTTCGATTTCAAATTTGATTAAGATTTCCATTTTAGAGGTGATTTTGAATTCCATTTCAATTTTGCTCTTCAGTTTTGTGTATAATCGATCATGAGATCGTTCTATGCTTAGGCTCGTCTGATTGGTATCTGGACTCTGCTTGCCGTCACACTTGCATGTGAGTCATTCTTCTTTTTTTGTACATTTTGTGCATTTTTATGGTAATTGATCTATGTTGTTTGAAATTGTTGGTGGACGAACTGGACCAGTGCAATTAGAAAGTGGGTAAATATGTTAATTGAGCTTCTACAACTACCAGACATTCAAATGGATCAAGAGAATTTCATGTGGTTGATGGAAGGTCAAAACTACAGGCCTATTTTCCCTTAAGCAAAGATATATTTCAGTTCCAATTTCATGAGAAGAAAAAGAAGTGGGTTCTGAGTTCAAACCAAGGGGAAAAAAGCAAAGAAAAAAGTTACCCTTTTATTTACTTTGATGAACTKTGTTGAAGTGTTATTCAAAAAWGAACTTAATGGATGGACATATGTTGGTATCATCATCTATTCGATCTATATAAATATAAGCATTGTTGATATCTATATCAATATTCGATCTACAAGTCTGCATATATTGTTGCTTAATAAATAAAATATAAGCATTGTTAATATCTATATCAATATTGGATCCTTGTGATGACTTTGTTTGACCACTGAAGACAAACTTACCTCTGACTGAAGAGGCCAGGGGCAGGGGTTTAATATATTTTCTGTGAGGCCACTCTTCATATGTTCCACCATGCATAAAGTTAAGATTGGTGTTTTATCGTTTTTTTAAATAATTTTTCATATCATGTTTCATATAATATAGMACATATATGCCCTGTGCACAAATCACATTAATATAGCACATATATGCATTAATATGCGCCGTCATATTAGGGATCTGTGTTACCCATTGCCCGTAATCTTGTATCAACTGTTGTAGTAGCAGTGGTACAAGTCTGTCAACTAAAGCTGGCATCATTTTACATGCCACCATATTCATTGTTAAAGATGCATGTTTCTGCCTAAAATCAGCTCTAGAGACATGAACTCAAACTAACTGTGTTATAAACCATTTTGTCTTAGACAATCCAGTCGATACAATTGATGAAACCATGTTTATGACGCATGATAATCCAGTCGATACAATTGATGAAATATGGTACATAGACAGCACCTTTAGCAACCATATGACTGGAAACAAACGAATGATTGTGACACTTGATGATAAATTACAAACTGAAGTAAGAACATGAGATGAACGCAAGCATGTAGTGTAAGGGAAATGAGACATTGATGTGAGTACCAACATGGGTGTTAAGAGAATACGTTATGTGTATTTTGTTCCGTCACTCAAATACAATCTGTTGTTGTTCATTTCTTCTTCTTGGTGTTGTGGTTGTTCATTTCTAGATTTGCTAATTTGAATCTGTTTTTTGTGTGATGAAGATCTGTTGATGAGATTTTAACTTCCTTTCTCTTCTCTTTGGTTTAACCGATTGATGAAGCCAAGGCTATATACAACTTGCGAAGCATTTGACAGCTTGTGGATTTAGCTCTAAACTTAGAGGTTAGAATCTTCTCTATAATTTTGAAATCCCCTGCTAATATAACACCTCTTTTACATACATTATGCATGTAGCTATTATGATTTCTGAGCAAATTAAAGTAGAGGAACATATATAAGCGTTTCTAAAAGGGTTAGTTTGTTCTTTGAAAGGAAAAGCATGAAAGAATGAACCTCTGTATACGAATGTATAGAGATCAATTTAATAGTTGATTTACAAGGAGAGGTTATTTGTCGTGATGGCATGTAAACAATTGTTTATCGTCGTCTTATATTTTCATGCAATGAGTGTTTTTAATGATGCCATAGAAATGGAAAAATTGCAAGAAAATCAAGATCAAATTCGCGAGTTACCTCCATGCTCTTTTCATGCATTAATCTGGGTTCAGGTTATGGTCTCTTCTTGCTGAAAGTTGGTTTACTTAATATCATCTCACTAAGCATAGAAATGGTATACTTTTAAAACAAAGGTGAAACTGCTCTTGAAGACATAGGTCACCTTTTTTAGCTAAATATCAAAAACATAAAAGTTGAAACCTTTAGCATACAAATGGTATGCTTGGAAAATGTGTACATTGTGCATAATGTTTTGTACTTCATAGTTTATTGAGAGTAGATGGTTGAGATGCTGATTGTTCCATTTTCTATTATTAGTTCATGCTCTTTCAACTTATTATCCCACTTAACACTGCAATCAGTAACACACAAACAAATACATATTTATTCTAATAAGTAATGTGGTTCGGCTTTCCAGGTTAAGGGTTAAGTCTTGATTTGATAATTCATGGGTTTTGTAGGATTGATGATATGGATGAGACCGAGGCCAGTGCCAGTGCCGGTGCCGGCGATGGCGAGTTCGTCGTCTTGTTTGGTTGTTCCTGATGTTTGGTGTGGTCCTGGAATTGGGTTCTCTACAGATGCTGCTTCTGTGGATTGTGTGGTCTCAAGGAGGCCAGTTTCTGGTAGAGGGAAAGTTGATGGTGAAAAGATAAATCTAAGAGAGGTATGTTTAACTTTTACTTTTTTTACTTCAAATATAATTTATACAGTTACATTTTTACTGTTTAAATTTACTGTTTTGATGTAATCCTTCCATATCTGAATTCAAACAACTGTACTTTTCATTRCCTTAAAGCCTTARAATTCACATCAATTTGCAGCTTGATTTCAGATGGTGTTAATGGGAAGGATTATAGATGATCTTTCATGTTTTCCATTGTTCAAATTTTGGTGACGTTTATTGGGTTTGAATTGAAATTAAAGATTTTCTTGAAACATTATTTGATTTTGATGGCAGAGAGGTTCATGTGGTCCAAGGAGAATGGTGCATCCYSAAGATCTTCCATTTCTCGATATGGATTYTGGAATATCACACCATCAAATGGATGTATTTGGATCTCKGCATCATCGCCATGTTAGACATCGGTCTCCCGAAGGCCTTGCTGAGGTTTGCTTACACATTTACTGTTTCAAAACCTTGATTGAAAATGTGTTTCATACTTTAAATCTTGATAGTGTTTTTGACTATATTAAACAGGTTTCAGGCCTGCTTTTATCTAACAGATCAAGAGATATTGATTTGGGGATCTATTACTACTTTTTGCATATTGAATTCCTATTGAAATTTAAGTTGATCTTGATCGCCTATTTTCGGCTAATTGCTACTATGATATAAAGGAACATACTTGATTATTTCGGAAATTTGGACCTTCGTTAATTGGTTCGATTGGTTATATGTAGTTCTGCTTTYSACTTTCGAGTTRGGGGYTTTTTACCTAAATGCTTATCCGGTAAGTGCTTACCATTASAAGCCAACACTATAATTTATTTTTTGGGTAAGATTGTAGTATATCAAAATGGTATCGTATGCAACAATATATCTGGTAAGCGCTTACCCGGGTAAGAGTTGTCAGCCTCACTTACAGGGTAAGACTGTTCTTATTATCGCTCTTACCAGGTTAGATTATTGGTACTAGTCATGTTCGTCCAATGAGGAAAATTGCCCAGTAAGCACCTACCGGATAAGCTTTTAGTAAATAGCCCCTTAGTTTGAAATAGACAAATCAGTTTTATCCATCTTATTATAAAAATCGATCATGTTTATTTAGTGTTTTATAGAAAAAAAAAAATTCTCGGTTGTGGGTAATCAAATTGTTCAAATGCGTTTTTATCGTGGTCCATGTCGATAGATCAATCCAAGCCATTACACAAATATGAGAACATTATGGGGTGGAGAAATACAACATGGCGAGTAAAAAAAAGTCCTTGCATTTCTATTTGTGCCATTTTTTCATAATCTAAACGCCTCATGTTTRGGGGTAGAATGACCTATGTATATGTATTTTGGTTGGAGCGATTGTTTGTTGGGTCCATTTTGTAGTTTGCAGGTTATCAAATTGGATCACCAACTTTGCTTTCATCATCTTATTTGTATCGGTCCAAGTTATTCCGATTGRACCCATTTGCATGTGCATTGAATCTAAGCTTTTTATGAAAGACCTTTTCAAATGTCGTTTTTAGTGTTCCGTCATAAGKTGTATGTTGCAGTTTTTATATTGCAGACTCTGTGCATTGCACGGGCACATTGCTAGTATTCTATATATGATTGCTCAACTTTTCTAGTTCATCCCAAACAGGGTATTTGTTTCAAAGTTGTTTCTAAATAACAGTTTCTGCTTACTCTTTTCAAAACATATTACAATCTTTGAATCATAAAACATTTCTTTCAAAACTGTTTATAAGATCAAACAGCCGATTAAAACTCACGGTTATAATCAAAAGTTTAATTAAAACTCACAGTTCGCAAGCAGCAGTAATCAAGATTTCACAGGTCATATCAAAACAGTAGTTAAACTCACCTTAAAATCGGATACCGTTCCTACAAATAATAATACAACAATTCTTTATAAAACACATGTTCTTTCTTTAAGAACACCTTCAACGCCTTTAAATTTCTTTCTTTTCACTTTTCTAAAAACAGAAAACATATGAGATTTTTACCCTATCTTCTTTCTTTTATACTTTAATCAGGCAGTGATGGATTTTTATTCAATATAAAATTCTTTTGGGCGGTGAAGATAATATATTAAAAGCAAACATTTCTTAACCATGAAGTTTGGGTTTAAAAAATTTATATTTTATCATGTGAATATATATATATATATATATATATGTAATATCAGATTCTATCCACAATCACATAATTCATGCAAGAATTATGCATGTTATCACATAATTCACATAATTTGTATAGTAAACACATAAGGTTACCTTGACCCATGTTTGTAGAAAAACCTGGTTATAACATTGAGTTTGATAGGAACAAAGTCTGGTACTTTGTCCCACGTCCATCTGACAAGACGGTGATAGGCACCAAATAGGTTTATCACAACAAGTTAGATAGAGAAGGTGTGGTAACTCGTAACAAGGCTCGTCTTGTTGCTCAGGGTTATAGGCAAGAAGAAGGGATCAATTATGATGAAACCTTCGTACCAGTGGCTAGACTCGAAGCAATTGGACACTTTCTAGCCTTTGCTGCCCATAGAGACTTTAAATTCTACCAAATGGATGTAAAGAGCGCTTTCGTAAATGGAAAACTTCAAGAGGAAGTTTTCCATTTACAACCTCCATTTTTTTTACCCTAAGTATCCAAATCGTGTCTATCGTTTGAATAAAGCTCTTTATAGGTTGAAACAGGCTCCCCGTGCCTGATATGATACCCTCTCCTCGTTTCTCATCTCTTAGAAATTTGTTCATGGAAAGATTGACCAGACCTTATTCCTTAGGAAAGTTAAAGGTCATATCAATCTAGTCCAAATTTATGTCAATGATATTATTTTTGGCTCCACTAATCCCTCTATGTGTTTTCTATTCGCTGATCGCATGAAGAAAGAATACCAGATGAATATGATAGGAGAACTAACCCTTTTTTTAGGTCTCCAGATTAAGCAATCAGATAAAGGTATCTTTATCAGTCAAAGTAAGTATGTCCATGACATGGTGAAGAAATTTGATTTATCTAATAGCTCATCTATGAAGACTCCAATGGCTCCTCCACTCTCTCTCAACAAGGATCTGAATGGAAAGCCTATAAACGTAACTGTTTATTGAGGAATGATCGGCTCCCTGCTATATCTCAAATCTAGTCGACCAGATATCATGTATTCTACTTGCTTATGTGCACGATATCAATCTGAACCTAAGGATTCCCATCTGATTGTTGTAAAATGCATCTTCAGATTCCTGAAAGAAACTCCTAACTTGGGTCTCTGGTACCCTAAGGGTTCAAGTTTTGACCTAATAGGTTATTAGAATAGTGATTTTGCAGGGTGCAAGATCTATAGAAAAAGCACCACTAGAGGCTGTCAGCTTCTAGGTGGAAAGTTGGTGAGTTGGACAAGTAAGAAGCAAAACTCAGTGTCCACAACAACCACTGAAGATGAATATGTTGTCGTTGGAAGTTGCTATACCTACGTCCTTTATATGAAAAACCAGCTGAATGACTACAATCTTCAGTTCTCAAAGATTCCTATCTATTGTGATTGCACCAGTGCTATTGCAATCGCAAACAATCCTGTTATTCACTCCAAGACCAAACATATAGAGATCATATATCATTTTATCAGAGATCATGTTATGAATGGCGATACTGAACTTTCACTTTGTTCCAACTGATTACCAGCTCGCTGACCTTTTCACCAAGCCTCTTGATGAAACTAGATTTAACATCTTGATCATCGAACTGGGGATGCTAAACGCTGAAAAATAATTTTCTTCAGCTATACCCATCAATCAGTAAGTGAAATGATTCAGTGCTATATCTCTATCACTAAACTCTTGTTGTATCTATTCTCTCTAAGGTATGTATACTTGTTTTTTAAACTTAAAACTATCACTGAAGCTTTTCTTCTTCAGCGATCAAAACGTTTTAAAAGTTTCTTTTAGTGATTCTTTCTATCGTTGAACATATATAAGTAAGTATATCTCTTCTATACTTGTTTTTTCCTAAAATCAAAAAGATCACAGAACCTTTCTACATTCAGTGATTCAAATGTTTTTAAATGTTAGTTTCAGTGATTCTCTTATCACTGACACTGAAGCTTTTTATGAAAGTATATTCTTCTGAGATATTTTCATTTTTTAAAACAAAACCATCACTGAAGCTTTTCTTCTTCAATGACTAAATGTTTTAAAAGGTTTTTATTCAGTGATTGTCTTATCACTGAATATAACTCTTCAAATTTCTTAAAACCTTTTCGTTTTAAAAGAAATAGTTAATGAGTTGTCTTAATGATGACATTCTCCGTTACCAATACGAATCGCTTTGAGACGCGCAAAAAGGTCTGACACACGCGACCTGCTTTAACTTCCATCCAATCATGGATGAGAACGTACCATATTTCCCATCAAGGCAATTCCTCAACAGTCGTATTTTCCTCTATTCTATTTCTTTTCTCTCTCCTCCTACCTATAAATATGAGATCTCTTTCCTCATATTTTCTTTACGCTTGCAAATATCTTTGATGAACCTCTGCCAAAAAGACTTTGCAAGTAAGAACTCTCAAGAACACTCAAATCCTTTTACATTCTCCAAAAGAACTCTAAGGTCGATAACCTTCTTTACATTATTGAATTGTTCTACTCCTTCTAAATGAAACTATTGTTCGAAATTGTAAGAACCTTGTTCTCTTAAAACACAAACAGATAGATTAATAACACTGTAACAACTCGTCCCACATTGATAGAATGTGAGAATTGTTAACTCATTATAAGTCTCAAGTAGTAGGCTACCAATAACTTCCACCATGGTTTTAAGTTGGATTTGAAGTTATTGAGCTAGTTCGTTGCTTTGGGCTTTGGGGTGTTACAAGTTGGTATCAGAGCCGATCCTTGTAACATCGGGATGGTGGGGGAACCTCATCGGGTATGATGAGTCCTCAAGAGGGGGTGTTTGTAACATCTTAGGCAAATCCCACATTGCCGATAACAAAGAGGAAGATTCTGGATAAGCCTGACGTCAGCCTGACGAGGACGTCAGGAGTTTAAGTGGGGTAGTTTGTAACAACTCGTCCCATATTGATAGTGGGCTACCAATAACTTCCACCATAGTTTTAAGTTGGATTTGAAGTTATTGAGCTAGTTCGTTGCTTTGGGCTTTGGTGTGTTATAAACAAATTCTTATTCATGGTTATAATCTAGTTTCAAAAACTCTATTCTAATTGAAAAACCCTAATATCTCATTTGTGGACTTTTCAAAAGAAGTTTTGTTGTTCGAAAACTTGAAAAGATCACAATCAATCTTGGACTACTTATATATAAACTATTTTTCTTCTTATCTCTCAACCAAGAACAAAAAATGGCTGCCAAGAACGTTAACTTTACCATGGAAGACATCTTCTTCAAGGCCAACAACCACATTGTCTTGTTGGACATTCCCACAAACAAAACCATCTATGAGGATGTTGTTGCCTTCCTACGGATGTCCCCAATCGCCTGCGCTCTCAACCATGAACCTGTCATGGTTAGGAGGCCCTTCAGTAGTTTTGGATGACTTCTGAGGTGGTGCAAGAGGAAGACAAGAACGTTCATCAGGTCGAGAAAATGTTCATCACCTTCAACATTCAACAGGATGACTGTGAGTTTTGGCATGACCACTCTCTTAGGCACGCTCTTAGCTTTCCTAAGGGACCCTTCGCAAGCAAACCCTCTACTGCAGATATCATCACCTACCTTGATAAAATTGGCTACCAATAGCCCATGAAGAAGGACCCCAGTGAGCCCCTCAAGTCACTGTCAAAGATAGAGAAGACAGACATGTCAGCAGTGTGGCAGTTTCTGTTCTCCCACTTCATCCAAAGCATGGGTGGAGAGACTGGTGGCCAGGATCAGGCTTCCAGAGTCGCTCTCACCATTGGTGTCTCAGTGATTCAACCCAACCAATCAACTTTGTTGCCATCATCTTCGATGACCTGGTGCTTAAGCTGAACAAGAGGGAGAAAGTGGTTCCCTACACTATGTTCCTGTCCATGGTCTTCGCCAAGATTTTTGGAGACAAGTACTCCAAGGAAGGTAATCTTCGTGTCTGCAGGCTTGGATCCTAGATTCTAGATCAGAAGCTCAGGGATAGAGATGTTGCACTATCTTTTGTGGTGCAATACTCTCAATTCCCCCTTCTCCTTCTTCGATGGTCAAGACAAGGGAAATCCTCCCCCCCAAGTCTAACCCAATTACCACAACCATTACTACCAAACACCCATCTCAACCAACTATTGGTTCTCCTTCGAGGACCAAGAAAGCCAAAAAGGGGACTACCACATCTCTGGCTATGACCTCTCAAAAGGTCTCAGCTATTGAAAAGAGCCTTACCCTCGAGGCAATTTTAGTTAGCCAACCTCGCTCTTCAGTGATTCCTGATATCACTGTCGTATCAGTGGCATCTCTCTCAACCGGCTTATTGACCCAAATCACTGAAGGTGAGAATATCAGTGCCGCCACCGCTGACCACTCACTTCAAATCTCATCCAACTTTTCCTCCCCTCCTTTGTTGGTCTCAACACGTGTCGGTGAGTCATCAGTGCCAGTCCTCCCTAATGATGTGACACTCACCACTGGACCTGAGGTAGCTCCTCCCGAAGCTCTTCAGCATACTGGTGCTCATCCTCAGGAGCACCATGGAACAAACCATTGTTAATCATTCAGATAACACTGAGGACCCCTCAGATACTCCACACACCTACCTTTTCGTTTCTTCTAACCAAGAGCTTCCATATGCTCACTCACATTTCTTTTTAGGTCCATCTGAGGCTCAGGCCATGGACAAAAAAGAATATGATATGGCAACGGACATGAAGTTGCTCCTCCCAACAGTCGAGACTATCCTCATTAAGATGGACGAGGTTCATAAGGACATATATCGCAGGGACAAAGTTGTTACAGACCTCTCAATTATCAGGGTTGAAGTCCAAGACGTGAAAAGCCAGCTCTCCTCTCTCCAAGAGGAAGTTAAAGCAAATGTTAAGGCCATCGTTGCTCTCATGATCAAGGCCGATGAAGCACACGCCCAATCTCTTCAGCAGGCGGAGCTGATGAACAAGTCTTGGTTGCTCTTCGTCAACCAGCTTCAGTGACTACTGCATTCTTTACCGCTGATGACCGGGCTCAGCTTACTGGAGCGCGTGAAGTGACGAATAGCCTAGCTAGCACTCCAACAAGACAAGAGGAGATGATGGTTCCCCAAATTCAGAGCATCGACAAACTCTCTGGCTTATGCTCTCAAGCCATCACTACAGAGGGGGAGATAAGGTCTGACATTGGACCATCTGCTGCTGCTCCTGCTAAACTGACTACTCCAGCAATCCATGAAGCTAAAGCTGAAGCTCCCAAAGCTGAAGCTAACATTGAGGTTGTATGTGATATCTCAACATCCCATGAAGCTCATGTTGCTGACGAAGTTGATGTCGTCCGAGCTGAAGCTTGTGACGATGACCTTCCCAGCACCTCTACACCTGTTGCTAGTGATGTGGAAGAAGAAGACGACGACGACGATGATGATGAGGAAGGCGATTCTCCTGACCTCCCTGACTCCAGCAGCGACCTGGATGACGACGATGAAGATGACGACAAAGACGACTTCACCATTCAGTACCAGCGTCCCTCCACTGCCACCAAAAAAGTTGCTCTCAAGGATTCCGCATCATAGAGGGACCAAGGGGAATAAGAGGCTGCACCAGAAATGAACCAGGGCTCTCAGTCGAAAGGCAAAGGCGTCACTGAAGAAGGGAGCCTCAAGGAATTACTTAATCCTCTTGAACCCTTATATGATGAGTCCTCAATCCAAGTAATCGTTACCTCCTTGTACCAATTGTCTATTCCCACGACTACTTGCGATCGGCTGGAGGAATGGGTCCCCGAAAACTGAACCCCCAGCACTCCTACCGACCAGTAGATGACTCAGCTAAGGGCGTCACTCGACCAAACTAGAGTAAAAATCCCTCTTCGTACCTTTAGTTGTGACGACTTTGACTTCCTCACCGAAGTTGAAAGGCTCGAGGCCCTCAAAGCTGAGGAAGAACTTGCTCTCAAAAAGAAGTAGACTGAGGACAGCTTATAGTTGGCCAAGTCTCTAGCTGCAAAAGTTCTTCACAAAAGAAAATCCAAAAAGACGGTGAACGATGTCTAGCCCCAGGCTAAGCTTCTGACTATTGCAATGGCTGAACATGAAAAGAACTTAAAGCTAGACGAATGCGACAAGCGATGGAGTGAAGCAAGTATCAACAAGAGGATCAACCCTCACCCGATCAAGAGCGTCAGCATCAGCAGACGAACAAAAGTCGGTGGGTTGCTGCTCTCCATGCTCATCACCAGGGATAATCTCGAGGCCGTAAACGAGTATCCTTCCTACCTTGGCGAAAACCCCCATTAATTGGGTTGTTCTAAAAACCAATAAAACTAAACATTTGTCATTACCCGGATGACTTTCAAAAAAGTCAAGCTTCAAAGTACTTCATAAAACTCAAAAAATACTTCAAAATATGAGAATTAGTTTAACAAACTTTAAAGATTCAAACATACAATTCAACGACTTAAACTCAAGTTTCCACGATAAAGATTCAAGACATTTTATATATATAAGTATGTAATTTGTTGACCACTTTTGAGCGATCATAACAAAGTGGTGAACCACTGTTAGGAAAGGTCAACTAAAATAACTAGTTGCCCCAAGAGCCAAAGAAAGTGGAATCCGTACTTTAGGCGAAATAGATAAGTAAAGCACGATCAAACGAGATTCACGGTAAAGTTCGACTTGCTCTTGCGCCTAACGAATGCGCAAATCGGTTATTATTTAAACGACGTAAAACCATATCTTAATTCTACTAATAAGTTACTTATGTCCTACATGTTTATAAACAACTTAAACTTCAAATAGGTTAGCCGAATATGCATTGAAAAATCTAATCAACATTTAGCTTTATATAATTTCGTTCCGACTTTTAACAACTTTTGATCCTGATTTTCGTGAGCATTTTTACCCCACTTAGAGGTCGATAAAGAATATACTATCTAAATGAAAATTGTAGTATGATATATGATGGATATAATAGTTTTAGAGGCACCTCATGTGGATTATCCATCTATTTTATACGAATATTACAAAACAGCAGATTAATCCCGATTATAGTGCAAACAACATCGAAAACACACTATTTCGAGCCACTTAGATTCATAAATGGGTTTTTGACCCTTCATGAAAGTTGTAGTATAAACTAAGGGATTTCTAACAGCAAAATACGATATTATTTCGACTTCCAATTTGTGAGTTATACACTGTCAAAGTACGTGCGCTGCATTGTCGGTAAAATTCGATTATGGAATTCCCGACTAACATTATAATCCAACATCCATGATTCACTACATTTACATGCTCTAAACATAATTCAACATACTAAATAGTAAAACAGATCCAATGATTGCTAACCTAAGCCTAAACATGCAATTTTACTCTTTTCCGCATTTAATTGAACATTTGGTGTGCGGTTAAACATATACCTACAATCTAACCATATTGAAACCATAATCTACCCTTTTAATTTCTCCATAAACATGAAATATATCATAATTTTAACAATATCAATTAGTAAACTTGGACATAAACATAATTAGAAATCGGTCTAAAGAACCCTAACGTAGACACGCAAATAAAAGTGAATGAAACTTATCCCTTTAGGAAGAATTTGAAGACTGGATTCTGAATATATAATTGCTACCTTGATTCCTTCAACGATTTGAGAGATATTTTAGAGAGAAGAGGAGAGTTTTTAAAGAAAGAAAACAAGAGAGAATGAGGCGGTTGTGACGATGATGCATATGTGTATATATCTATACTACATTAATAAGCATTTAAGACAAAGTCGTAAGTACAACTCTTAAGCACAAGTTACAACCATTTTATGCAAGATTTTTCAAAAAACTTATAATTACAACTCATCAAACATGTGGTACAAGTTATTGATGCATTGAATTTATGGAGCAAATGCAACAAATGGTTAGACCTTCTTTTTGGGGTAATGTCAAAAAGGCTTTCTCTGTTTTCTTCTTTTCCAGCCTCTTCTTCATGAATTTCCTGCGCCAATCCCTTCCCCGCCAAACCATTTTGGGGTAAATTCAAAAAGCTTTCTTTGTTTTCTTCTTTTCCAGCTTCTTCTTAATAAAATTTCCTGCGCCAAAACCAAAATAGTAAGGTCAGCATATGATTTCTTCAATTGCTAGAAACCTTGCACAAATGGCGGTTCCCAAGAAGTCTTCATCGCTGCATATAACCAGACTTTGGAGATTTTGATTTCTCCACGGCTTCTTCAAAGCTCTAGCAATTTCTTTGAGGTAAGGTTTTGCTTTTTGAATTCTCTTTCTCTTCCTGCTATTTGCATTCTCTACCCATTTTCTAGAATCTTTGTGTTAGACCCCATAAGTATTATGCATGAAGAAATGAAGACAAACAAGTGATGAAGAACAAGAAGGCCGATGGAAGACTTTAAGGAAAAATGACTAAGTTTGAAGAACAACCAGAGGGTCGATAAACTAACCAGAGATGCGATTGAAAATGCATCTTCATAACCCCTCTGGGTGTGACATTCTGTCATTTCAGAAACCTCAGGTTAGCACTTTATTAGAGATCCTATATTTAGATTTATATTTTGCTAGGATCTAGTCTTGGTGATTAGAGTTCATCTGGCTTAGTCCTCAAGTTTAGTTTGGATGATCACGCCTCAGCAGGCAACTGATAAAGTTAACTTATGTAATGCCAAATATTTTAAAAACGTTCCAAATAGACAGAGAGCTCAAAATTAGAAAGTTTCAAGAGGCTCAAAATGTTTATAAAAAGATAAAAGTTAACATGGGVAGAAGAGGTCTGGGTTTCTCAGAATTTGACAACAAACTTGGTTTTAAATCCAACAAAACTCTTGAGAGTACCTTTAGATCCTCAAAGAATCTTAAAAGTAATATTCCTAACACAAAGTCCATTTTCAAAGGAAGAAGGCTGTTGGTTGCTCCAGACACAAGAACTTGTTTAACAATGGAAAATGTTGCGTTTGAAGACTATATTGACTCTTTCTCACCTTCTGAAAAGAAGGATTCCATTCCAAGGGGATTTATGAGACAGAGTCAGATAGGAATTTTTAAGTTTGGACAACCAGAAAGTCAAGTAGACTGTGCTTTTGTGTGTTCCATTCATCCTCTTGAGAGAAAGTTATTCTCAGAGGCTCTTGAATTTTTTCCAAAACACATCACAGAGCCTTCTGAAAATGATACTTCTAAGCATGAATATGCCTCAGATCATGAAGAAAGTCCTACACAAGTTGTAGAAACYAATATTGATCTTGAGAAAAGAAAGAAGRAAAATCAAAGACAAAGTAACTCTCAATGTTCTTCCTCTGCAACTCAAAGACCAATTTACACTTGGCAACAATTGAGAAAATGGCCTCAATCTAATACTGCTTCTGTCTCAGTGATTGCAGGAAAACCAAAGAGGGGATCAATACAGAAG
>NW_020200597.1:90148-91452 GCF_001531365.2 Cynara cardunculus var. scolymus
GAAATCTCAAGTTCCCTCTGTACTAATCAATCTCTTGAAAAGACTCCAAGTTCTTCATGGTCTTCAGGTTAGAGTACTCTGAAGCGACAATGGCACAGAGTTTAAGAATTTTGTAATAGAAGAGTACCTGGCCTCTGTTGGCATCACTCACAACTTCTCAGCCCCAAGGATTCCATAACAGAATGGAGTAGTGGAGAGGAAGAACAGGACGCTAGAAGCTTCCAGAACAATGTTGAATGCCTCTGGGCTACCATTCTCCTTCTGGGCAGAGGCTGTCTCTGCTGCTTGCTATACGCAGAATAGGTCCTTGGTGGTAAAAAGATTTGAGAAGACACCCTATCAGCTTCTTCACGACAGAAGACCAAACATCAAGTTCTTCCACGTGTGTGGATGTAAATGCTTTTTGCTAAATGACAGAGAGTCTGTAGGAAAATTTGAGCCCAAGGGAGATGATGCAATTTTCATTAGCTATGCATGGGACACTACTGCATATAGAGCATACATTACTAGTACTCAAATTGTGGTTGTAAGCACAAATGTGAAATTTGATGATACTTTTCAGGTTACAAAAGATAAGTTCGCTGAAGAGTTGAAAATTTCAGGCTGACAAGTCACCAAATGCTACAATCACTCCAGACTTAGAACAACTCTTTGCAGAGTGGTATGAAGATGACAAGGAGCCTGACAGAACCTCTGCAGAAGCTGGCAGTCAAGATCAAACTACAAGAGCTAGTCCTTCCACAACATCTTTTACAGAGCGAGCACCTCCCATTTCATCATCCTCTATAACACCTTCCCCAGAAGCTTCTCCACCAGAAGCTTCCCAATTAGAAAATCCTCCAAATATATCCTCAAACCAAGCTCAAGAACATATACTAGAATCTGCATCTCAATCTCAACCTCAATTTCTTCAAAAAACAGTGCCTTCTGTTCAGCCACCACATGTTACTAAATGGACTAAAAGCCATCCACAATCTCAAATTATTGGAGAACCTTCTACCGGTGTTAAGACGCGAGCCACTGCAAATTTCTGCTTATTTGCCTGTTTTATAAGTGAAATTGAACCCAAAACAGTGGCAGACGCTCTGGCATATTCCTTCTGGGTTGACGCTATGCAAGATGAGCTCGTTCAGTTTGACAAAAACCATGTATGGACTCTTGTACCTCTGCTAAGTGGAAAGCTTGCGATAGGCACCAAGTGGGTTTTTCGCAATAAAAAGGATGAACAAGGCGTGGTGGTGAGAAACAAGGCCAGATTAGTTGCCAAAGGATATTGTCAGGAAGAGGGCATCGACTATGAGGAA
>NW_020200597.1:92496-98681 GCF_001531365.2 Cynara cardunculus var. scolymus
AAAAACAAAGCATATCGATATAAGGTACCACTTCTTAAAACATCATGTAGAAGAAGGTAATGTCAAACTATACTTTGTAAAATCTGAATTCCAATTGGCAGATCTCTTTACAAAAGCCCTTGATGAGAAAAGATTTAATTTCGTTGTTGAGAAAATAGGAATGGCATGTCCAGAGTTTTAGATGTTGAATGTCTTATTTTTTATTTAATTTTTGTATAAAGTTTTTCTTTGAATAATCTCTTTTTGTATATAATTTTACTTCCTGATTAACCCTCACTTGTTTTCATAGTTAATAGGTTTATCTTGCAGGGACTTGCAAGGTTTGAGGGGGAGTATGTGCTTAAAAAGAATAAAACCTTTTGAAGAAGCAAAATATTTTTCATCACATAAGTCTTTTCACAGATCCTCTGTGATAACTCTCAGAGGCTCTTTGAACGGATCCTCTGTCGATACTTCTTCTTAGGATTTTTTAAATGTTTTAGTTTGAGGGGGAGCCATGGAAGCTGGCTCATAGGGGGAGTTTTGAATTGAAAATCAAAACCTCAGAAGGTGCCAAAACTTTTGAAGTATCTTCTTCTCAGAGGTCAACTCATCAGAACCTCTGACGCTTCTATCAGAGACTCTGTGGGTCTGAACTGAGCAAGTACTCATCTCTCTGAGGATTTTCAAACCGTTTAGGTAAATAAAGGTGTAACATGTTAGAAGGCCTCGCACATATCACAGATGCTCTGTTACCCTTAGGCCTCTGACAGAACTCTCTTCTATAGTTCTCTATTATTGTTATGGTGCGCGTGGTTCTGTGGATAAGGGTTAAAGTTAATCACGTGCGTGTCAGAAACAGGGGCGCACGTCATCAATCGTGCGTCTTCCCAACACCACGTGTCATATTTTGATTCATCCTTCCAAAAAGCCACTCATCACGCCTCTTCACCTATTAAACGGTTCCCATTCAAAATCTCTCACTATAAATACCCCTTCCCCCCAAAACGTAAACCTTTACATTACTCCTTATACTCCGACGAACCTCAAGCTTTCCGGCTAAACCTGCAACTATGTCTTCAAGCTCTTCCGCCTCCACTCAATCTGAACACAACCCTAGCGACAACGAGGTAAATCAATCACAGGCACTCACCTCTCATGCCCTATCGTTTTATTAAAATCGATATGAGAGAGTGGTCCTTGTAAAGAAACCTAACAAATACTTTTTCGCTCCCTCTCCATCTGGCTTCCCTGAATTCACATATCCTCTCATTGAAATCCTTCGCAACCATCCTTTATACTATTCTCTCTCAGCAACTAAACCTACCCTAGAAACATATATTACCCAATTTTTACTCAGTTCTTATATTACTACCCTGGACAATTCTGGATTAAGCATAGTAGGTTATGCTTCACAYCCTACTRTCAAATCGCTTGTTCCAATGGAACTGAATGTCACCACCTTGCACACAGCCCTGCACCTACCTTCCTTGACAAATCTGAATTTGGATACCTTCGCTCCATCACCTACAGACGCCGAACTGATTGAATTCCTTGAATTTCATTCCTATACAGCTAAGACAAAAATCATTAAAAGGACTGAATTCAAAAGGAAAGGCCTTCCCCTAATTTGGAATACTCTGTTTTCGATAGTTAATTGATGTCTAACAGGGAAGGTCGGCAGCCATGACCAAGCCTCACATGCCATGCTTTCCATTGTATATGGAATCTACTTCAATCTGCCCCTTGATTACGCACAACTCATCTTCGAGGATATGGTGGGCTTAATCAAAAAGAAGTGTGCTACTCAAAGAGGTGAGAAATCTAAGGTGAAGGCACAAAAAAAAGCCAAAGAGGACCTCAATCATCCAAATCTAATCCTACAGAGGTTCTTTGGTTTGGTCTTTGGCGATATGATAGCAGAGAAGCTGCCCTCTGCAGAGCCAAATGCGCGGCTGTATCCAATAAAGGAGTTCCACCCCACAGAGCATGAGCTAGGGTACAGAAGCCCAAGGCCTCTATCAAAAGYCATGCTCAAATACCTTAGCAGAGGAGATAGGAAAGCGTACAGATGTGGATACAGGAGGCCAGAGCCGGTCCCTGAAACCCCTCCACGCATAGGTATCCCCTTAGGAGAGAGAGTGCAAAAAATGAGAGTTGAGGGAAGAAGGGAGGAGCCAGCAGAGGCTAGAGAGATGAGTGAGGAAAAACCGACGGTAGTAAGTGCCCCACAAAAACAAAAGAAGACAAAGAAGACTCAGAAGGATGTCGACTCTTCTGAGAAAAAAAAGGGAAGAAGAGACCCGCAGAAGAAGAGGGTCCAAGTAGTCCTCTGCAAAAGCCGAAAAAGAAGATATCAAATAAGGCCCAACCCGCAGAGGTTGAGGTCACAGAGGCTGCAATCCAAGAAAGCCCAACAGAGGCTACTCCTAAGCGTAGAAGGTTGCGCAAGATCATTCAAGAAGAGTCCCCAACAGAGCAAATACACGATGTAATCTTCCATATCCTACAAGAGTTTAAAGCGCCCAYAGAAGTAGCGGATTTGGGGACATAAGTCATTCTAGACGACGAAGAAGAAGAATTAGAGTTATATGAGGGCGAAAAAGATGCTGAAGGCACATATCCAAGCCCCCTCCTAGTGCAACCCACATTTCTAGGGACCCTGTTATAGAGGGAACCCCTATTGAAAAAGCATGCACACGCTGAACCCAACCCAAACCTACCTCGCAGAGGATATTCTTTCGTCCTCTGTCGAATGCACAGTCCGGGAACCACAATCTACTCCAACATCCTCTCAAAAGGATGTTGGTTTTAAAATAAGAGTCCCTTCACCCAAGGACTCGTCACAACCCAGAGAGGCATCCGTTGCCCCTCCACACTTGAGTGAACAACCAAGTTATGCTTCAGAGGCATACGAGAGATTCACAAAGACTGCGGGTCTAGAACGCCCAAAATCTCCACTCAATCCCTCTGCCAAGTTAGGTCTGAACCTACTAGGCATGACATCGACAGAACACTGGTAGGCTCTCCAATTGGAGATGTTCGASGATCCGGTGGAAGCCCCCGAGCTGACATCGACAAACCAGTCACTGAGGGCGCCTTACACTCCGAGGCTACTAGGTCACCATGTGTTGGTGATCTAGATTTCCCGAGTACTTATGTGACGAAGGAGGAGTTACAAACCTTCGCCACAAAGGTATTCAAGAGGATGGATGAGTTGAAAGGCTTGTTCTCCTCCCAACCGGTGACAGAGACTCTTGCACCTCTCACAGAGGCTCTAAAGGAGTTGAGTTTCATAACTTTTGAGCTCAAGGCAACCGTATCAGCCCTTCAGAGCTCGGTCCTCAACAAAGACGACCTCACAGAAGGTTTCAGCACCCTGTCTCTCAACCCTTCTTCAATCCAATAGCTCAAGACAGAACTAACAGAGGTTGCCGCCCAATTTGCTGCAAACTTCATTTCCGCCGGCTACACCGATTATTCTGCCTTCAAAGATGAGATCAAAGGGATGTTCTCCTCTGCGATCATCTATGGCATTGATTCTAAATCCTTCAGGGCTAATATTAACCATCTAGCCACTCGCAGAGAGCTAGACGCAATGGTTGAAGCCCTTGGAGAGACCGTGCGGAAATACACCGACCAACTTCTCAAGGAAGCCCGAGCAAGCAATGAATCTATAAGAGATTGCATGAAGCAACTCGTCAAAGAAGGTGACAACTTCAGAAATGAGATCTATCGCTGCGTCTCTAAAATGAAATGGGCCACAGAGATGGACATCAATAATGCCTCTGCGAATGCTGAGTTGGTCATGGAAAAGATGGAGAAGGCAGCTTCCAAAGTTCTTAAGCGATTGAAGAAGGCTCCTCTTACTACTTGCAAGACAGAGGCCACTAAAATCCATGACGATCAAGGAGGCGATGACCATGATCGTCATGAGGGGGAGAAGAAGACAGAGGAACCAAAGAAGAAAACCTCTGCCTAACCACTAAATATAGTGGACTCTGCTGCTGCCCTATTCTCAAAAGACAAATCTCCAGAGCCTAAGGGGAAAGGCAAGGGGAAAGGCAAGGGTAAAGCAGTAGAGGAGTCGCCACAGAAGGGGTCAAGCTCTGAAACGCCAGAGGAGATCAATGAAGAAGAATATGATGACCCGGATCTTGTACGAGCACTAAAGGCTTCTTTGGCAGAGGCACAGGCGAGAAAGGGCAGAGTCCTAATCCCCAGAGTTGGTGAAGGCTCTTCTTCCGAACTCGCGAAGATACTAGAAGAAACGTCCACGGGTACGTTTGACGCTCTGGTAGGAACTATCAAGCCTATCCTACCAGAGAGGTCTACCCAGAGGCCTATACAAGAAGAAGAATCCAGAACACCAGAATCTGCCACGGTGGGGAGGGTATCTGAAATCCTTGACTCTATGAGCAAGATTCCTACGTAGAAGGTGTAAACAGAGCCCATAACCACTGTTGAGAAGATTTTGCGGTGGCGTTACTCAGCCGGGGACACATAGCCCCCTTATGACCCAGAGCTTACAGGAATGCCCTCTGCCATTGCAAAGTTCCACTTCTCGAAACTCACAAGGCCACCAGAGCAGGTCTTCTCAGAGCATGTGATCACTTCTCTCGAAACCATATCTCCATGCACTATGCTAAAGAAGACCGTGCTTTATACTCAATACGTGGTGAAGAGGGATGACGGCAACCTATATACCTTCATAGATGCTGACCTCCACAACCTCTGTGTATTTGACCTAATTTTCCTTCACAAGATCTTGAACAAATACATGGAGAGGAGGTCAACATATATGATTTCTCTCAGAAGGCTGATTGAGGTAATGCGCGCTCAAGTCAAGTTCTACAGCCAGAAAGATTTTGACATCGCTATGAGGTTGGCCCAGCCAGATCTAAAGATTTCCCCTCCAAAGAACAGACCAAGTTGGCTGCTTAGATTTCATCCCAACACCATTGTCCACAATCCCATCTTTGGGTTTGTGTTCCTGGACAAGGATGAGATTCTAAGGTTCTTCGATCCCAAAGAGACGTACAAATATTCGACAGAGTCTCTCGAGTGGGTGTTCAACCTAGTGGTGAAAGAGGTGCAGAGAGGGCATATAAGGGCGGATGAAGTGACCAACCTTCTAGAAACGATCAAGGTTCAAGTCTCCTTCAGAGAATGGATATTCAAAGTCTACAAAACCATCTAGTCTGATCTGCAATTTACCGTAGACGACTATCCAGACTCTGCTATGGATTAATCTCTTGTAATAGTATAGGCCTGCTCAATATTTTCAATTCGTTCATTTATGTAATTCTTTTTCAGATGATGAGTTTAATCTCATCTTGTATTCTTTCATTAGTCAATTTTTGCGCTCATTTGTCCAAATTTACTTTTTCATACTTAGGGGGAGATTGTTAGCTTCATTATTCATCTCTTGTAAAAGTATTCTGCAAGTCTTGATAAAAGGATATCTTCCACAGAAGACAACAGAGGACTAACGACAAAAGCCTTATATTCGAGCAAGTAAAGTGCGACAGAACCTCTGATGTCTCTCACAGAGGTTCTGGAAAATGGTCCTCTGTCAGTAAGAACATGTAAGTCAATTACAGCAGAGCCTCTGATATGGCTCACAGAGGGTCTGCAGATTTCATCTTCTATGAAGATCCTCTTCCAACTGTTTTTCAATGGTTATTAGCTGCATGTGCTTCTCACGTGACTAGGACTTAATCGACTTTATTTGGATGGCTTAGATGATTTCACTCGTCAAGATCTTGTCAGTAAGGTCGTTAGGAACTAGTATATATACCGGCTAAGGCCTTTGTAATCAGTGTGCTTCCGTATTGTAATCGTCTAATTTTTCAATTTAATGAATTGAAAAACCTTTGAAGCAATTCTCATGCATTCATCTTCTTCCTCATCTTGACTGTGTGTTCTTGGTTTATTTACTCTGTTCTGTTCTTAACATTGTTTCCGCTCAACTTTAATCGTCTTAGAGTTCATTCAGAGTATTAGATCAATATCAAAGCTGAATTTAAGGTCCAACACTTTTAAATTAAAATACAAAAGTCTCATTTGAATGTCCACATAATTTATTAAAAGACGGAGTTTTGAAATTAATAGTGTCATTTTATTTATGTTTGGGTAAATTATATAGTGGATTTATTCTTATTTTGAAAAATAAAAAGTTTTATTGGGTTTGGGCCTTGAGGGGC
>NW_020200597.1:98716-108172 GCF_001531365.2 Cynara cardunculus var. scolymus
CCATTTCCTTCTTTAAAATCCTCATATAAATACCCCACTCCCTTTGAAAAACTCTCATTTTCCAATTATCGTCAGCTTAAAACTTTTCATATCTCTCTAAAATCAACCACCCTCCAGCCGATTCCATCATCAAGCAAGCTTTAGGAATTCTGTCAATCTTGAAGATCCTCAGAAAAATAAGAAAAATGTATGATACTAGTTATCTTACTTTTGCAAAACAATAAAAGTCTTCATCCTTCTTCTCCTACATCTCGATCTTGCAACTTAAATTTCTGGAAAGTAAGAGAGGGGGGGAGATTATGCGCCAAAGACATGAAAATGTCTTCAAATGGACGATAATCTATGATCCATGTTCTCAAATCTTTACTAAAGTAGGGGAAAATCTTTTGCATGTAGATTTTATTCATGAAAGGCATATTTCGGATTATGATAGGGTCTTGCATGCATCTTTAATCTATACTATCTTCCTCAAAAACTCAATAGAATCGGGAAATATTCTTTCTGGAGATTATACTTATTTTGCTAACTTGAAAATGGTGTTAAGATTCTTGAAATATGTTGAGTTTAGACCCCAAAATACTGTCACTCGAAGAATGTGCAATATGTTTTGGGGCTTGTGTAACTCATGATTGTAGGGTATTAATGAGAGACTTAAAACCACTCAAACTTCTTGGTACTTGGAAAATGTCAGCCTAGCTCATGATTTATAATGATGTAAAAAGTGGACATAAAAATGACTTTTGGAAGGTTCCTACTTTTAGTGATTGGTAAACCCAAAAATACCTGGAACAGAATTGATAATCTGTCCAAAAATCAGCTTTTGAGTAAAAGCAATTGCCTTGGTGAAGGCGCAACTTTATTTCCCTTATAGCATAGCAGCCAGCGCCACGTTTCGATTTAGGAAGATGCTGGTCCTATGACCCAACATTCCCCCCCCCCAGCATCTGCCAACACTAATGAGAGCTTCGCTAGAAGTCAATGGTTGCACAGCATGCCTTTCGTATAAATATGCACACCTTGCATATTATGCACACCATGGCACTCGAATCCGTGACCTACTCTGATACCAATTGTTAGGATCAAGCGCTTACCACTACGCCAAAAGCAATTGCCTTGGTGAAAGCGCAACTTTATTTCCCTTATAGCATAGCAGCCAGCGCCACCTTTCGATTTAGGAAGATGATGGTCCTATGACCCAACAATTACATAGAATGCAACTTGACTTTATATTTATCAATAACCCATAGGTGAACTAAATACTGGATGTTGGTCTGTTTAGGAAGTTAGGGCGGGCGCTGAAAGCTTAAGAAGTCATCTTCTTGGATATTCACCTTTAAACCAGTCAGTATTCACGGCCCAACTTTTAATACTTTGTTTATTTTATTGGGGGAAAGCATCAGATTAAGCAAACTATGCATGTTTATTTATTTAAACCATTGGACTAATGAACTGTTTAGTCAAGCCTTGTTTGAAACCATCGGACTAAAGAACTGTTTAGTCAAATTTATTATATCATGAAATATTGACTGTTATAGCACTATAAAATAAATGCTAAATTGATGTGTTTGGGAGTATGTTTCCAAATAAAATCCCCGTCCGTAAATGCTACTTGTTAACTCGGGCACATCCCCGGGCCGTGATATTGTGGATAGCCGCTATTGTGTTGACAGTCCCACCCAGAAAGGGGTGCACATTACCTATGTTTTCTTAGTACTACTACGAACTATGGGACCTAAGTAAGTGTACGGGCTATTTATGGTCGTTCGTAAAATAATGGGGCACGTTCGTCAGGTAAGGCTCAGTAGCGTCTCAAGTTTATACATCATGGTAGATTTACATTTATTAAGTGCAAAAGATTATGCATAAGTTTGCAAATAAATTATTTATGCATTAAAATGTTTTATGCATGTGAAAACCCGTGAGCTCACCAACTCTTTGTAGTTGACGTTGTTTTATGTTCCATGCTCTTCAGGTTATAAGTAAGAAAGGAAGTATTTTGGGAGCACACTTGTGGCAAGACCGATTAAGTTCGCAATGGAAGTTTTTGTAAAAGAAGTATTTATCAAAATTTGGTTATGATGCTAAACTCGATTTATTTCTGTAAAATCTGAAAGGTGTTATTGATTAACTGCTGTTGTGACTCGCTTACCTGTTGCATCTCGTGATTCCGCTTTAGCGGGGTGTGACAGATTTGGTATCAGAGTCTCAGTTATATAGAACGCTGGTTTTCTTTAAAGACCATCGACTATAACCAAAAAAAAATTTAAAACGGATTTTCAAGTAATCTGGAATCATATGATTTTAAAGCGGGACATATTATTATATGTCGAGTAAACAAAGCCTGACCACCTGTGTTTAACCTACATATAATAAGAAGAACTTAATCGGTTGCACTAGAAATATGCTCCAGTAAAGAAATTGTTATGAAAAGCATGATTTTATGTGTTACACTTATTATGAATATCCATTACCCTAGACCGACCAGAGGTGAAGGATAGGAAATCCTTTAGATTGTTGTCCGTGATGGACCAGAGGCGCTGTTTGGAAGGACTAGAGGTGAGGGGGTAGAAAATCCCTTGTATTATTAAGTGATCATGATAGACCAGAAGCTCTGGTTAGAAGAACCAGAGATGATGGATTAGAGGTCTCTTTACATTGTATAGTGTGAGAAACCAGAGGCCAATGGATGGGTTACCTAATACTTTCCTAAGTATGTAGGTTGAACCAGAGGCTCTGGTAGAGCAACCAGAGGCTCTGGAAATACCAAGTGTGAGAAACCAGAGGATCGGTGGAGGAGAAATCCATCCCTTCTCTAAGTATGGATGTAGAACCAGCGATCGATGGAGTAAAATTTCATTGATCTGCTTAGTCTAAATGTGGAATCAGAGGACTGATGGACGGGATATCAAATACTTTTCTATATAAGATGAACCAGAAGCTCTGGTCATGAGACTAGAGGCTCTGGTGTAGTGCAACCAGAGACTTTATATTTAAAGGGTTTAGCTTGATTACCACCCTTAGCCTTGTTTAGAAGCTTTGGGTTATATCACTAAGTATTTGTAGATGATGTATTTAGTAATTAAGATTATTAATGTCGCAGATCACTATGGCGTCATCCGATCATAGTGAATACTCGGTCAATGAATTCGGTTACGTGGTTGGCCACTCTAGAAGAAACTCAGCCCACAATGAAGAGATAGACCCATATGAATAGGACACTACGACTAGTGGAGCATCTGCCTCTCCACACGCATCCTTCCTACCCCCATCGGAGCCAGCACCCGATGTTCTACCACAAACCTATCATGGCCCATGGATCAGAGTCACGCCAAGGAAGAATATACCACTTCTCAACGTGTGACATTTGAGGACTCTGTTAGAGTCAGAGGAGAGTCATCCCGACCACAATTAGGGAGCATGATAACTCAAGTAGTGACCGGGGTGTCTGCGTCCTACAACCGGGGCATGAATCCGGTTGAAATAGAATGGGTAAAGAGAATCGCATCTGATACCCAAGTGCACCAGACCCGGCTGGGATACCACCACCACATCCTAAACAACCTGTCTGATGTGATGGAAGCACACCACCAGAGCATGGTGAGGAACACAGATGTCGTCAATGCAGCAAGGCAGGAAATTAGGAGGTTGTACAGATGGTTGGTAGTGAGTTTAATGTTGATGCTAATTTTGGGAATAGTGATAGGTTGGATGTTGTTCTAGGAAGGTGGATTAGTGGTAGGATGCCTACTCTTTTGCATAGAAACTCACCATCTTGTTTTGTGACTATAACCATCTTTGAATGCATGATATCTTTTTGGGAAATGCTTATTTATGACAAGTCTTGATGTGTATAAGATTAATCTGTTTGATTATATAAATGCTTGAAAAATTTCCATGCGATGAATGTCCCTTATATCATTTAAATGACTGGAAGTTATCGTCCTAGTATTGCCATATTAATGATGAAACTCCCTTCTGATCTAGGCCATAAAAAATGCCGCCAAGAAGAGAAAACCCCAAAGTTGCACGACTTGTGTCAGAACAACTATTGGCCGCACTCCCCAATATAGTTAGTCAAGTGGTTGCTGGCCTGAATGCTAATGAACCAAACAATCCAGAACCAAGGGCGGCTAGGGAATGCACATATAAATCTTTTAGATCTTGCAACCCGAAAGAATTCAATGGAACCGAAGAAGCAGTAGGATTATTATCAAGGCTCGAAAGCATGGAGTCTGTTCTTCACATTAGTAAATGTATCGAAGGAAATAAAGTAGAATATGCGGCATGTTTATTACAAGGGAGGGCACTTACCTGGTGGAACACATTGGTGCAAACCAGAGGTCGAGAAGCGGTTAACCATCTTTCTTGGGAAGAATTTAAGATATTACTAAAAGATGAATACTGCCCAAGAAGCGAACTCCAAAAGTTAGAAATGGAGTTATGGAATCATGAAATGAAAGGAGAAAATATAGCTCCTTATACGACTCGATTCCATGAGTTGGCGAATCTAGTACCTCATTTAGTGACACCGGAGGAAGTCCGCATTGAGAGGTATATTTGGGGATTGTCTTTAGAAATCCGAGGAAACATCACCTCGGCCAACCCAAAAACCCTTAAGGAGGTGATAAATATTGCCACCAAGCTCACGAATAATGCGGTTCGATCAGGAGATTTCGCCCAGGGAAAAAGAAAAATGGAGGAGTATGGGAATCGAAGATTTGGGGGAAAATATGACAAGAATAGGAGAGTGGTAGGAAATTTTGGGTCCCAAACTCAGGCAGTAAATCAAGGAGGCACGACTAAGTGTAATAGATGCAAATATCCGCATCAGGGGAATTGCATCATTTGTCAAAGATGCCACCTAGGGGTCATACAGCAAAGGACTGCCGAAGACAATTATGCTTCGATTATGGGAGCCCAGATCATATGAGGAAGATATGCCCAAGGAGGAAACAAGGAGCAAATGCAAGCCAAGCCCGACCGGCCAGTCAAGGAAACCTAGAAGGTCAGGCACGGGGCAGAACGTTTGAGATCGGAGCCAAAGAAGCTAGAKATGATCCCAATGTGGTTTCAGGTACGTTTCTTTTGAATAATGAATTTGCATCAGTTCTATTTGATTCAGGAGCAGATAAGAGTTTTGTATCACTAGATTTTAAGCCTAAGATTAACTTAAGGCCCCAAAGGTTGGAAGAAGCTTACGTAATTGAGTTTGCTAATGGCCAAGAAATTAAGGCTAGAGACATAATTAAGGATTGCACTCTAAGTTTAGCCAATAAGGATTTCAGCATAGACCTTATACCGATTGAACTAGGAAGTTTTGACATAGTTATCGGCATGGATTGGCTATCCAAAAATCAAGTTGAGATTTTCTGTTCAGAGAAGACTATCCGGATTCCTCAAGAAGTAAATAACCCAATTGTGATTCAAGGAGACAAGTCAGATCGAAAAATTAAGATAATATCCTGCATGAAGATGCGAAAGTACTTGAAGAAGAATTGCGTTGCATTTCTGGCACATGTGATTGATGGGAAGGTCAAGGAGAAAAGTATTGAGAATTTCCCTGTAGTTCGGGACTTTTTTGATGTATTTCCTAAGTATTTACCAGGACTACCCCCGTAAAGACAAGTCGAATTCGGTATCGACTTAATTCCTGGAGCTGCCCCAGTGGCAAAGGCACCATAYYRCTTGGCACCATCGGAGATGCAAGAAATGTCAAATCAACTCCAGGAGTTATTAGATAGGGGATTTATAAGACCAAGTTACTCACCATGGGGTGCACCGGTTCTATTCGTTAAAATGAAAGATGGGTCAATGCGAATGTGCATTGATTATAGAGAACTTAATAAGTTGACCATCAAGAATAGATACCCTCTTCCAAGAATCGATGATTTGTTTGATCAACTCCAAGGAGCGGTATATTTTTCCAAGATTGACCTACGATCTGGATACCACCAAGTGAGAGTTTGGGAAGAGGACATTCCCAAAACAGCCTTCTGAAACCGTTACGGTCATTACGAATTTATGGTTATGCCATTCGGGCTAAACAATGCACCGGCCGTCTTTATGGACCTAATGAATAGAGTCTGCAGACCGTACCTGGATAAATTCGTGATCGTTTTCATAGATGATATATTGATTTATTCGCGAAGCAAGGAGGATCATGAACAACACATAAGGATAATTTTGGGGTTACTCCGGAACCAGAAATTGTACGCAAAATTCTCCAAATGCGAATTTTGGATACGAGAAGTACAATTTCTTGGTCACATAGTTAATGAAAAATGGATTCAGGTAGATCCTGCCAAGATCGAGGCCATTAAGAATTGGGAAGCCCCAAGAACCCCAACGGAGATTCGACAATTTCTTGGTTTGGTAGGCTATTATCGTCGATTCATTGCGAATTTCTCAAAAATTGTGCAACCACTCACAGTCTTAACCCAGAAGGACAAGAAATTTGTTTGGGGTGAGAAACAAGAAGAAACGTTTGAGACTCTTAAGTAGAGGCTATGCAATGCACCTATTTTATCCTTACAAGAGGGTTCGGAAAACTTTGTGGTCTATTGTGATGCATCGTATCAAGGCTTATGAGGTGTGCTAATGCAAGGAGATAAGGTCATTGCAAATGCCTCAAGGCAACTCAAAGTGCATGAGAAGAATTATACTACGCATGACTCGAATTGGGGGTAGTAGTATTTGCACTTAAGGTTTGGAGGCACTATCTTTACGGCACCAAATGCATCATTTTCACTGATCATAAAAGCCTTCAACATATTCTAGATCAAAAGATTTTGAACATGAGGCAACGGAGGTGGGTCGAACTTCTCAATGACTATGACTGTGGAATAAAGTATCACCCGGGAAAAGCTAACGTGGTAGCAGACACCTTAAGCCGGAAGGAAAGAATGAAACCATCAAGGATACGAGCCATAGGAATGTTGGTACAAATGAACCTAAAAACGCAAATTCTTGAAGCTCAAGAAGAGGCGTTGAAATCGGAGAACCTGAAGAACGAGACCCTACACCACCTAGAGAAGGAATTTGAAACTCGAGTAGATGGAGTGCGTTATTTCAGAGATAGAGTTTAGCTACCAAAGAACGACAGCCTACGGTCAACAATTCTGGAGGAAGCACATCGCTCTAGATACTCAATTCACCCAGGATCCGATAAGATGTACAAAGGGCTAAGAGAATATTACTGGTGGCCAGAAATGAAAAAGGACGTTGCTCTGTACGTAAGCCCATGTTTAACCTGCGCAAGGGTAAAATATGAACATCAAAAACCATCCGGTCTCCTTCAGCAACCAGAGATTCCTCAATGTAAGTGGGATCAAATATCAATGGATTTTGTTACAAAGTTACCTAGAACTAGGAGAGGATATGACTCAATTTGGGTCATAGTGGATCGACTTACGAAATCCGCACACTTTTTACCAGTTCGAGAAGACTTCAGTACGGAAAGGCTTGCGCAGTTATATATCAATGAAATCGTATCGCGTCATGGAGTACCTATTTCTATTGTCTCAGACAGAGACATTCGTTTTACTTCACGATTATGGCAATCAGTTCAAAAAGCATTAGGCACGAGGCTGGACTTGAGCACTTCCTATCATCCTCAAACGAATGGGCAAATGGAAAGGACAAGCCAAACGCTAGAGGATATGTTACGAGCCTGTGTGATAGACTTTGGAGGCAGTTGGGATACTCATCTGCCATTGGTTGAATTTTCCTACAACAATGGATATCACACCAGTATCCAATGCGGACCATATGAAGCCTTGTATGGGCGTAAGTGTAGATCCCCACTTAGTTGGTTGGAAATTGGTGACAGACAGCTGACTAGGCCTAACATTATCCAGGAGACAACCGACAAAATCTCGATCATCCAAGAAAGGCTTAAAGCTGCAAGAGATCGTCAAAAGAGTTACGCTGACAACCAAAGGAAACCCTTGGAATTTCAAGTGGGTGATAAAGTCCTTTAGAAAAGTATCTCCATGGAAAGGGATTGTACGCTTCGAAAAGAAAGGAAAGCTTAGCCCAAGGTATGTTGGTCCATATGAAATACTCGAAAGAGTAGGACCGATTGCATACAAACTAAGCTTGCCCCAAGAGCTTAGTGCCATCCATGATACATTTCATGTATCAAACCTTAAGAAATGTTTAGCCGACAAATCATTAGTCCTACCTTTGGAAGACATTCAAATTAATGAACGACAACATTTCGTTGAAGAGCCGATCGAAATCCTCGAGCATAAAGTCAAGCAATTGAGGCGTAGCAAAATCCCGATTGTAAAATTTCGTTGGACTTCAAGGCATGGACCGGAGTACACGTGGGAAAGAGAAGATTTCATGAAAAGCAAGATTTCATGATCTGGAATTGACGAATAAATTTCGGGACAAAATTTTTCTAACATGGGAAGACTGTGACATTCTGTCATTTCAGAAACCTCAGGTTAGCACTTTATTAGAGATCCTATATTTAGATTTATATTTTGCTAGGATCTAGTCTTGGTGATTAGAGTTCATCTGTCTTAGTCCCCAAGTTTAGTTTGGATGATCACGCCTCAGCAGTCAACTGATAAAGTTAACTTGTGTAATGCCAAATATTTTAAAAACGTTCCAAATAAAATAAAGTTGATATTATGAACTTTTAAATTAAAATACAAAAGTCCTATTTGAATATCCACATAATTTATTAAAAGATGGAGTTTTGAAATTAATAATGTCGTTTTATTTATGTTTGGGTAAATTAGATAGTGGGTTTATTCTTATTTTGAAAAATAAAAAGTTTTATTGGGTTTGGGCCTTGAGGGGCCAGCCCATTTCCTTCTTTAAAATCCTCCTATAAATACCTCACTCCCTTTGAAAAACTCTCATTTTCCAATTATCGTCAGCTTAAAACTTTTCATATCTCTCTAAAATCAACCACCCTCCAGCCGATTCCATCATCAAGCGAACTTTAGGAATTCTGTCAATCTTGAAGATCCTCAAGAAAATAAGAAAAAGGTATGATACTAGTTATCTTACTTTTGAAAAACAATAAAAGTCTTCATCCTTCTTCTCCTATATCTCGATCTTGCAACTCAAATTTCTGGAAAGTAAGAGGGGGGGAGATTATGCGTCAAAGACATGAAAATGTCTTCAAATGGACGATAATCTATGATCCATGTTCTCAGATCTTTACTAAAGTAGGGGAAAATCTTTTGCATGTAGAGTTTATTAATGAAAGGCATATTTCGGATTATGATACGGTCTTGCATGCATCTTTAATCTATCCTATCTTCCTCAAAAACTCAATAGAATCGGGAAATATTCTTTCTGGAGATTATACTTATTTTGCTAACTTGAAAATGGTGTTAAGATTCTTGAAAAATGTTGAGTTTAGACCCCAAAAGACTGTCACTCGAAGAATGTGCAATCTGTTTTAGGGGTTGTGTAACTCAAGATTGTAGGGTATTA